>NW_024068177.1:0-26375 GCF_009389715.1 Phoenix dactylifera
ATGAGTCTGACTCATGGGAGATTCAATTGGGTCTAGTTTCGGCTCGATCCAAGTCCGACATAGATCAGAACAAATACGAAATTAAATCCCAATTAAATTGTGATCGAGCCCAATTACACTAATTTAGACCCATCCAATCTCAACAATTGAGTCCTGATCAAGTTCAATTTCATTAATTGAAACTTGATTGACCTAAAATACAGACTTAATTAGCTGTTCATCCATGAAATTTAGTATGTACCTCATGTTCAGTGCTAGCTGAACATAGACAGAACCAAATTTTAAATGACCCACAATTTAATTCTTAATTAAATTGAGTCAAGACCTTCCTACTTAACTTGACTAATGTGCGTGACTTCGATAGGTTTGAACACTAAGCCGGTAGTACATGGACTACTCCATACACTAATCGAGGTGACTATCTAGCAATGATACCCGACGTCCGGATAGGTCGAATATGCAAAGCAACATTCAAGAACCTAGGCATATGGTTATTGCATAATTCATCCCTATGACCATCGATGCTCAAGATGACTTCAGAGTGGACTGTCGAACTCTGGGTTCGGTCATCCATAGTGTATTTCAAATAATCAAATCAAGTGACCTATCACTTGGTTTACCCTGGCCAAGGTTTTACTGAATTGAAATACAGTGAGACATCAACTCCTAAAATCTAGAGCGGTCAATCCCATCTTGACTCATACACAGACTTTGCGATACTTGACTGCACCCAGCATCCTTTCGATCCCTGAATTAGAAATTCAGGTCATCCAGTGCCTAAGTACAGTGAGTTGCTTGCAAGTCACCGTGACAGTCTCAGGTCTAAGGGGTACTTATGCCCATACGCTTTGTGAGCTAACTCTCGACAGTGGAGTGCTACGCAGGTGAGTCACTGTTCAGTGATGATGTACTCCTACATCTCACCTGTATGCCATACAGTGTCTCCACACTCCTTGGTTTAAGAGGACAACCAACTAAATGACACACAACGACCTATACTTGACATAGCTATTGTCCAATTGACAGCTCATTATTTGGTCACGAACTGGTTTAAGGACTAAATGATAAAACCTCTTTTATCCACTAAATTAGTCCTAAGGACTTCATCACAATACACGGGAGTTCAATTTGAAGATGCAACACTTGTGATGAATAGAAAATTACCAGAATAAATTTTTATTCATTTTAATAAAACATATACATAATTCAATTTCTTACAACTAAAAAATTGGCTTTGGGACACAATTTCCAACAATTCCAACTCTACTCATTAGGGTTAATCGATCATCGAGATAATTCCTGTGAGTCCCACCATCCACCAGTGACACCTAGCAGCATGTAGTGGCTACCCAGTAGAATAGAATGATGAACCTCTAGGTGCAGTTATCATGTGATACAGTCCTTCTATCGTGGATCCCTACAAGACGGAGGTCAAACCCCTTCGTCTGTCATATGTCAAGATTTATTCGACTTAAGTTCGAGAGCGGAGAACTCTTTCTCCACTGTGCAATCTGCCCCAGCCGAGGTCTTACGAACTCAGTCTTATAAATCACATAGTGTTGCCCAAGAAGACAACCCAAGAGGGGGGGTGAATTGGGTTTTAAGTAGTAATTGCAAATTAAAACTTAATGAGTAACTAATTAAACCTTATTGCAAGTGGATTAATTAGTTTACTATATGCAGTGGATGAAGAGAATGGGAGAGACAATTAAGCAATCACAAACATAAGAGATTTTATAGTAGTTCGGAGCTAACCCTTGCTCCTACGTCCACTCTCCAAGCTTCACTTGGGAGTTCACTATAATCTCTTGGATTACAGCCGGTTGTTTTACAAGTTCACAACCCAACTTGTTGTTTTACGAGATCACAACGAACTCGGTCGGTTTTCACATGCTCACCGACTAGAACCACCCGATTGTTTTCCCGGGATCACAATCGAACCCTCACACGTTGGTTTTACCCTCGGCTCACCAACCAACCTCTTCACCCTTGATTGAATCCCCTGATTGAATCAAGTAACAAGAAAACAGTTTGTAAAGAATACAGGAATAACTTCTTGAAAAGCAAATATAAACAATATAACTAAAGAAGAGTTAGAAGCCCTCAAACAGATTTTTAGATTTGAGGAAAGAGGCTTCTCGAACTCTGCAATCTCCTCGTGAGTGGGAAGAAGATTTGCTATCAGATGAGGAGCCTTGAATGCGAGGAAGACGTTGGGAGGATGGACTTCAATGCACTTCTTCCTTCTTTCTCTTGTATTTACTCTAGAGAGGCTTTGGTAGGTGGAAATCCCTTTTTCTTTGAATGGAGTCTCTCTTTCTTACTCTATTACTGTTCACTCTGGCTATTTAAGCCATCCCCAATGAAAACTAGCCGTTAGACACACATTTATGGCCGTTCTGCACACTCTGCAACTCCTGACAAAGTGTCTGTTGGGATCAGAGTCGACTCGCTCGATCTGGAGTCGACTCGGCTGTTGCTGGAGTCGACTCATGCTTTACTGGAGTCGACTCGCCCACTGTTCAAAATTTGAAAAAGAGTGCTGTCCCGTACTGGAGTCGACTCGGCCAAACATGGAGTCGACTCGCCAATGTCCGGAGATGACTCGGCCCTCCAGAGACGACTCGTTCTCAGGGTTCCAGAGATCTATTTTTCTTCATTTCTTTCTCAAGTCGACTCGGATCATTTTGGAGTCGACTCGGCTCTCAGAGTCCGAAAACTGATCCTCTGTGTTTGGAGTTGAACTGCCTCTGAGTCGACTCGGATTTTGTTGGGGTCGACTCGGCTGACTTGAGAGTCGACTCGTGAGTACTTGGAGTCGGCTCGGCTCTCAGGATCCGAAAACTGTTTCTCTTTGTTTTGAAGGTGAACTACCTCGGAGTCGACTCGGACTTTGCTGGAGTCGACTCGGCTCTCAGACACCGAAGTTGGCTCTCTGACTCTGTCTTGCATTCCTCTGAGAGTCGACTCTTGCTTCCTTAGGAGTCGACTTGCCAACCGTTGGAGTCGACTCGACTTCTTCTGGAGTCGACTCGATTCTTAGAGTCCAAAACAACTTCTCTGTCTTTCTGTCTGTTACTCCTTGGAGTCGACTCGGAACTATCGGGGGTCGACTCGGCAAGCATCGGAGTCGACTCTAATTCTTCAGGAGTCGACTCGGTGACAGGGTCTGAGATTTATCTTTCTGTCCTGCTGTCTGTTCTCAGTCGGAGTCGACTCGTAATGTGCCGGAGTCGACTCGAGCTTGTGCCAGTGCTTCTGATACACTTGGAGTCGACTCGTAATCTTTCGGAGTCGACTCGAGCTTCAGACTTTGGTTCAAATTGATTTCCATACTTAGCCAAAATGTATTGAACCAAAGCTAGAGACACTTAAACATAAATTCACAAATATTTGGCTGAAACACTAGATTGAATTCATTAGTACAAGATATACTCAAATACTTTGAGCTCATCAAAATCAAATAGGATTATAATCAATCACTCCACAATCTCCCCCTTTTTGATGATGACAAAATATTGAGTATTTATAAAGTGAATTGCTCAACCAAAAGGAGATTTATAATAAAGTTTTGAAATGAATTCAAGTGTCTAGTCATTTACTTTATCCAAAATTGAAAGGTGTGAAACAGTAAATTCTGAAGTTAAAGCTTCCCCTTTCATTTGGAATTATATAAGCCTTCATGTCATGCAATCAATTGTTTGGCTTATATGTGTTTAATGAATTTGCTTTCTTAAGATTTCAGATTCTCCCTCTCAACATATGCATTCAATTTTGTTTAGATTCTCTGAATTTTCTTTTAATGTCTTGAAGCTTTTGAGCTTAAATTTTTGGTTTTAGAGGAAAAATCTGCCAATTTGTTCTTGAGTATGATTCAACTAATCTCCGAATATCCCTTGAATGGATTCTGGAGAATACTCCTTTAGGAGCCCCAACAGAGAGATAATGAGCCTCGAGGTATCGAATCCACTTAGAACAAATTACTTTGTGCTTTAAGAATTTTCTTTTTATTGATTCCCTTTACATTTCAATTCAATATATTCTCTCCCCCTTTTTGTCATCATAGCAAAAAGGCAGAAAACACAGAAAAGTACAAGAACTCAAGAATGCACAATTTTGAAAGGAAATTTCTACTCATTGTATTAAATTCAAATTTGAGTACAAGTGTGATTACATATCAAACGAAGTCCTCAAGGGACTGTACATCATAAAGTAAAAAAGAACAAAAACACTAGGGTTTCTTTGTGGTGGAGGATGTGGCTCCCTTGCTCAGTCTAGTGTGTTTGATGACCATGCTTAACCCCTCATTGATGTTCCCCAGTTGTTCAAGAATCTCCGAGGTGGTTCTAGACTGAGTCGAAGAAATGTTGTTCACACTCTCCTGGAGGGTGTCAAGTTTGAAGATCAGTACATTGGCTAGTCTCTCTGCACCCTGACTCTGGTTGCCTAGCTCATGTTTGATGCTATCTCACATCTCCCTTGTGTCGTCCTTGACGTCACTTATGTTCCAGTATTGACCTTAAACTAGGATTCGAATGTTGAATATCTCCTCCTTCAGATTTGCAACCATCTCTATCACGGCTGCTAAGGAGGGAACTAGCTCGGTGGAGGGAGCACTCTGAGGACCTCGGAGCTCCCCTCAGCAAGTCATCTCTCAGATCCCTCACTATCTCCTGCCGCAACTCTTGGAGCTGCTCAGAAGATATGCGGACCTCCAATGGCTGCTGCTGAGTAGATGGGGCAGTGGAGGTGGAGGGCTCTGTATGTGCAGGACCAGAGGTAGAAGGATGGGTGGGTAGATCTGTATGGTGGTCCTGGTCATGGTTAGAGGTAGGAGAGTGATGAGTGGTTGGGTCAGATGAAGTGGATGGTCTCCGTACCCAGACTCCCTCTACTCTATGGAATTCCATCCGATGTAGGGTTCCCTCACCCATGCGATCTGTAAATCGCAGTGAGCGAGAGGGTTCCCCCTCAGGAATGGGGACCTCTAACTCCCTAAATATCAGGGTGAACAACATGCCATAAGGGAGACTGAGCCTAGGTTTATCTAGGGGCTCACAAACGTACATGTATATAAGTTTTGGAAAGTGGATGGGTGTGTCTTGGAGGAGGTAGAACATCAAGGCTAGGTCTCTCTTCAAAATGAAGTCAAACCTACCTGTCTTCGGGAAGAGAGTCCTAGAGATAACACTAAGGAGAAGTAGCATTTCAGCCGAAAGCTGATTTGCGAACACTTCCACTATGGGGGACACTGGTGGACTCCCTAGAATGGCCGTAAGGGCCTCTGTCCTGTCAGAGGGGTGTGTGGGAACAATCCCCTCACTCGAGAGATGGAGGACTCGTGCAATAAAGTCCTCCGAGATAAATACAGGGACACCCATAACAGTTCCCTGGATACCCCCGCCTACCCGTGCCACTGAACCATAAAACTCCCTAATAAGCCCTGGATAGGTAGGGAGGTCAAGAGTGCAGAAAAACTCTAAACCTTGGGCTCTAAGGTGATGCCCTAGGTTGAACCCTTCTCGGGAGAGGAAGTCAAAGTTGACATGCCTCCCGGTAGAGATAACCTTCCTGGCGCATGAGCGCGAGGGAACCAGCCTAGGCGGGGAAGGAACCAGAGGTGGTGGCCTCGCCGGTTCGTTCCGAGCCTTGGACCGTCGCTCGGCCCCGCTCGCGGAGATGGGTCTCTTTCAGCTTGGGACAACTGCTTTTCTAGGCATTTTTGACCTAGACACGGGAGAGGAACTAGGAAAAATGGAGGAAAACTCGATGGAGAAGACCTAGAATGGGTCGGAGACGAGGTCGGAGTCGGCTCAAGGATTTTGGAACAGTGTCGGCTGTGAATAGAAGTGGGGATTGAACGTTTCGATTAGGATTAAAACATCGGATTTCCGACCTCGAGTCGACTCCAGTAAGTCGCGAGTCGACTCGACTGCGAGTCGACTCCAAGATATGCGCGAGTCGACTCTCCCATGAGCCGACTCTAAAATGTATCCGAGTCGACTCGAACTCTGGCACGCACCCAAAAATCATGTTATTTTCGTGCCACAAGAGAGAGTTATGGACTTATCCATGATTTAGGAACTGATTTGATGATCATAGATAACAAGTTCTATGTCCACCATAGACTAATCCTCAAAATCTATGACCTAGAGGAGAGTATCACTAGAATGGATCAATCACTCCTAACCCTCTTCTAAGTATGCAAAATCGATCTTCACTCAGAGATTTTGTGAAGATATCAGCAAGTTGATCATCAGTACACACAAATTGAAGTGTCACATCACCATTCAGTACATGATCTCTTATGAAGTGATGTCTTATCTCAATGTGTTTAGTTCTTGAGTGCTGAATTAGATTTTTAGTTAGATTAATGGCACTTGTATTATCACAGTTAATGGGAATTTTATCTTGTTTAATGCCATAATCTTCAAGTTGTTGTTTAATCCACAAGATTTGAGCACAACAGCTCCCGGCAGCAACATATTCGGCTTCCGCCGTAGATAGTGCAACCGAGTTTTATTTCTTGCTAAACCAAGAGATTAAATTTTCTCCTAAGAATTGACATGACCCGCTGGTGCTTTTTTAATCAAGTTTACAACCAGCAAAGTCTGAATCTGTGTACCCTATTAAGTTTATGCTTGAATCTTTAGAGTACCATAAACCTATGGTTTTTGTTCCTATTAGGTATTTAAAGATTCTCTTAACAGCAATTAAGTGTGATTCCTTGGGATTAGATTGATATCTAGCACACATGCACACACTAAACATGATATCAGGTCTACTTGCAGTAAGATATAATAAGGATCCTATCATACCTCTATATATCTTTTGATCTATTGATTTACCTGATTCATCTTTGTCCAGTTTGCATGATGAACTCATGGGTGTGCTGATTGACTTGTTTCCCTCCATATCAAACTTCTTAAGCATCTCCTTGATGTATTTAGCTTGATTGATAAAGATCCCCTCTTTAGATTGTTTGATTTGGAGCCAGAGAAAATAGTTCAGCTCTCCCATCATGCTCATTTCAAATTCACTCTGCATTAAGTCAGCAAATTCTTCGCAGAGGTGATTGTTAGTAGCACCGAAAATAATACCATCTACATAAATCTGCACTACTAACATTTCTTTGTTTTTCTTCTTTAAAAACAGTGTTGTATCAACATTTCCTCTAGAGAATTCATGGTCTAATAGAAATTTGCTAAGTCTTTCATACCATGCTCTAGGAGCTTGTTTCAAACCATAAAGTGCTTTGTTTAGTTTATAAACATGATTGGGGTATTGATGATTTTCAAAACCAGGAGGTTGTTCTACATACACCTCCTCATTAATATACCCATTCAAAAAGGCACTTTTTACATCCATTTGAAATAATTTGAAATCTTTAGAGCATGCAAATGCTAGTAACAATCTAATTGCTTCAAGTCTAGCTACAGGAGCAAAAGTTTCATCAAAGTCTATACCTTCTTCTTGATTATAGCCTTTTGCTACTAGTCTAGCCTTATTCCTAATCACGATTCCATTTTCATCAAGTTTATTTTTATATATCCATTTGGTTCCTATTATTGAGTATTCAGATGGTCGTTCAACTAGGTTCCATACCTTATTTCTAGTGAATTGGTTTAGCTCTTCTTGCATTGCATTTATCCAATTTACATCATTTTCAGCTTCTTCTATGTTTTTAGGTTCAAGGTGTGAGACAAATGCTAGATGATTATTTAAGTTCCTAAGAGATGCTCTAGTTCTAACAGGTTGAGATGGATCATCTAAGATTAATTCCTTAGGATGCCCATGAGCATACCTCCAAGCCTTAGTCAGCCCATGATCCACAATTACCTCTTGGCTTGTTGATGCTTCTCCAATTTGCTTTGGTTCATCTTCTTGTAATGTCATCTCATCAATTTTTTCTTCAAGAATTTCTGCATCATCATCAAGAGCTACTTTCTTGCTAGAAGAGATGTCATTAGTATCATCAAAAATAACATGTATAGACTCTTCAATAACAAGGGTTCTTTTGTTAAAGACTCTATACGCTTTACTTGATGTAGAATATCCCAAAAAGATACCTTCATCAGATTTAGAATCAAATTTACCTATGTTATCTTTGCCATTATTATGAATGAAACACCTACATCCAAAAACATGAAAATAGTTTACTTTAGGCTTTCTACTTTTCCAAAGTTCATAAGGTGTTTTCTTTATAATGGGTCTCAATAAAACTCTATTTAATATATGACATGATGTATTAATGGCTTCTCCCCAAAAGTACTTAGGGAGGTTACTTTCACACAACATGGTTCTAGCCATTTTCTCTAGGGTTCTATTCTTTCTTTCTATAACTCCATTTTATTGTGGTGTCCTAGGTGCAGAGAAATTATGAGTTATCCCCTTTTTACTACAGAATTCATCAAATAGATGATTTTCAAATTCCGTTCCATGATCACTTCTAATAGCTATGACTGAAGCATTTCTAGCATTAGTTACTTCCTTATGAAATTTCTTAAATACAGAAAATGCTTCATCTTTATGAGCTAAGAACATGACCCAAGTATATCTAAAAAAATCATCTACAATAACAAGACCATATTTGTTTCCACCAAGACTTGTGGTTCTAGTTGGTCCAAATAGATCCATGTGTAGTAGTTCAAGAGGTCTACAGGCAGAGACACAATTTATGGATTTAAAAGAGCTCCTCGATTGTTTGCCATATTGACATGCTTCACAAATTTTATTTTTTTCAAATTTTAGTTTTGGCAAACCTATTACAGAATCTCTTTTAACTAACTTAGATATTGTATCCATACTTGCATGTCCTAATTTACGGTGCCATAACCAGCTTGCATCATCAACCTTAGTATCACTAGCTACTAAGCAAGGACTGTTTTTAGCAAGATCTTCAAGATCTACTACATAGACATTTCCACGTCTTATTCCTTTGAATACTAAGCTATTGTCAATTGGGTTGGTTATGATGCATAGGGATGGTTTAAACAGAACATCAAAACCCTTATCACATAATTGACTTATGCTAAGTAAGTTATGTTTAAGACCACCTACCAATCGTACATTATCAACAAGGGTTGAGGAGGTGATTTGTATTTTACCTATACCAATGATGTGACCTTGATTATTGTCTCCAAATGTCACTGCACCTCCCTTTTTAGGCTCTAGGGTGAAAAATTGGTCCTTGTCACCCGTCATGTGTCTTGAGCAGCCACTATCCAAGTACCAACAGTTTTTGTCGACCTTGGCTGCAAGACACTCCTACACAAAGAAATCATACAATTTTAGGTACCCAAGTTTTCTTGGGTCCTTCATGGTTAGTAATGTTGGTTCCTTTTGGAACCCAAACCTTTTTAATTTTTCTTTTAGCTTTTCCTTTCCTATGGTCACACATATTAGCTTTATGTCCTACTTTTCCACAGCAAAAACAGGTTATATTCTTAATTTTACTTTCCCCTGCTTTTACAAAAAAATTACTAAGGAGCTTTTGCTTATTCTTAGGTTTATACCCTAAACCGGCTCTATTAAACACAGCTCGTTGATTGTTAAGTATCATTTCCAATTTTTCAGAACTATATGTAAACTTTTCAACCAAAGGTTTGTATTTTTCAAGTTCTTTTGTTAGCTTTTGTTTTTTTGTTTTTAGAATGTTTAAGTCTTTTGTGAGATTATCTCTTATTGTTTGTTTATCGTTTTTAAGTTCTGAAATTTCCTTAGTCAGTTTTTCATTATCCTTAATTAAGATATTAGTTTTTTAAATCAACAATTGATTGCTTGTTTTAAGTTCTAAATTTTCTTTAATGATAAAATCCTTATCCTTAATTAATTTATCGCATTTATGGAAGTGAGATTGATTGGTTAGTTTTAGCTCTTTATTCTTAAGATTTATAGTCTTATATTCATCCATTAATTCATTAAATGCATCATACAATTTATCAAGGTAAAATCTAAATGCGTTTCAGATATTACCTCATTTTCATTTGCCATGAAGCAGAAGTTGGCCTTTTCCTCTTGTTCCTCATCTGATGATGATGATGATGAATCGGAATCCGACAAAGTGGAGATGAGAACTTTCTTTTTCTTATGTTTGCTGGCCTTCTTAAGCAAGGGACAGTCAACTCTGAAATGTTCCGGCTTCTTGCATTCATAGCATCCGATTCCTTCATTTTCCCTTTCCTTACCTTTATCCTTGTTGTAGGAACTTAAGGGACCTCTCCTCTGATGAAAGGACTTCTTTCGGTTGATGAATTTTTTGAACTTTCGCACGAGAAGAGCCTCATCATCATCTCCCTCATTATCTTCTTCTTCGCTGCTGCTACTGCAAGATAAATCCTTGTTAGACAAAGTAGATTTGAGGGCTATTACCTTTTTCTTATGCGAGGATTCTTCTTCGCTGTGTTGTTTCATTGTGAGCTCATGTGTCATCAGGGATCCAAGAAGCTCCTCAAGCGGAAGTTTGCTCAAGTCTTTGACTTCTTGGATTGCCGTTACCTTGGCCTCCCATGACCTTGGCAAACATCGAAGAATCTTCCTGACAAGGTCACTGTTAGTATAGTTTTTGCCAAGGCTTTTTAGGCCATTGACAATATCAGTAAATCTAGTGAACATGCAAGTGATAGTTTCATTAGATTCCATCTTAAATAGTTCATATTTATGAACTAGTATGTTTATTTTAGATTCTTTTACTTGATTCATGCCCTCGTGGGTCACTTCAAGTCTATCCCATATCTCTTTTGCAGAATTGCAAGTAGAGACTCTATTGAATTCATTACGGTCTAAGGCACAATAAAGCACATTCATTGCTTTGGCATTTAGTTGTGCCTTCCTAATATCATTGTCATCCCAATCTTTTTCAAGTTTGGGTATAGTAACACCCTCTACAAAAATTGATGGGATGTATGGTCCATTAAGTATGGTGGTCCAAATCTCATAGTCTTGAGCTTGGATAAATATCTCATCCTAGCCTTCCAATAGGAGTAGTCGGTTCCATTGAAGAATGGAGGTCTATGGGTGGACTGCCCCTCAATGTGAGAAGATCCAAATGGGGTTGTCATTTTGATCTTTTACTCTTTTGGTAGAAGAGTTCCTACTCTGATACCACTTGTTGCCCAAGAAGACAACCCAAGAGGGGGGGTGAATTGGGTTTTAAGTAATAATTGCAAATTAAAACTTAATGAGTAACTAATTAAACCTTATTGCAAGTAGATTAATTAGTTTACTATATGCAGTGGATGAAGAGAATGGGAGAGACAATTAAGCAATCACAAACACAAGAAATTTTATAGTGGTTCGGAGCTAACCCTTGCTCCTACGTCCACTCCCCAAGCTTCACTTGGGAGTTCACTATAATCCCTCGGATTACAATCGGTTGTTTTACAAGTTCACAACCCAACTTGTTGTTTTACGAGATCACAACGAACTCGATCGGTTTTCACAGGCTCACCGACTAGAACCATCCGATTATTTTTCCGGGATCACAATCGAACCCTCACACGTTGGTTTTACCCTCGGCTTACCAAACAATCTCTTCACCCTTGATTCAATCCCCTGATTGAATCAAGTAACAAGAAAACAGTTTGTAAAGAATACAGGAATAGCTTTTTGAAAAGCAAATATAAACAATATAACTAAAGAAGAGTCATAAGCCCTCAAACAGATTTTTAGATTTGAGGAAAGAGGCTTCTCGAACTCTGCAATCTCCTCGTGAGTGGGAAGAAGATTTGCTGCCAGATGAGGAGCCTTGAATGCGAGGAAGACGTTGGGAGGATGGACTTCAATGCACTTCTTCCTTCTTTCTCTTGTATTTACTCTAGAGAGGCTTTGGTAGGTGGAAATTCCTTTTTCTTTGAATGGAGTCTCTCTTTCTTACTCTATTACTGTTCACTCTGGCTATTTAAGCCATCCCCAACGAAAACTAGCCGTTAGACACACATTTATGGCCGTTCTGCACACTCTGCAACTCCTGACAAAGTGTCCGTTGGGATCGGAGTCGACTCGCTCGATCTGGAGTCGACTCGGCTGTTGCTGGAGTCGACTCATGCTTTACTGGAGTCGACACGCCCACTGTTCAAAATTTGAAATAGAGTGTTGTCCCGTACTGGAGTCGACTCGGCCAAACGTGGAGTCGACTCGCCAATGTCCGGAGATGACTCGGCCCTCCGGAAATGACTCGTTCTCAGGGTTCCAGAGATCTATTTTTCTTCATTTTTTTTTCGAGTCGACTCGGATCATTTTGAAGTCGACTCGGCTCTCAGAGTCCGAAAACTGATCCTCTGTGTTTGGAGTTGAATTGCCTCTGAGTCGACTCGGATTTTGTTGGGGTCGACTCGGCTGACTTGGGAGTCGACTCATGAGTACTTGGAGTCGGCTCGGCTCTCAGGATCCGAAAACTGTTTCTCTGTGTTTTGAAGGTGAACTACCTCGGAGTCGACTCGAACTTTGCTGGAGTCGACTCGGCTCTCAGACACCGAAGTTGGCTCTTTGACTTTGTCTTGCATTCCTCTGAGAGTCGACTCTTGCTTCCTTAGGAGTCGACTCGCCAACCGTTGGAGTCGACTCGACTTCTTCTGGAGTCGACTCGGTTCTCAGAGTCCAAAATAACTTCTCTGTCTTTCTGTCTGTTACTCCTTGGAGTCGACTCGGAACTATCGGGGGTCGACTCGGCAAGCATCGGAGTCGACTCTAATTCTTCAGGAGTCGACTCGGTGACAGGGTCTGAGATTTATCTTTCTGTCCTGCTGTCTGTTCTCAGTCGAGTCGACTCGTAATGTGCCGGAGTCAACTCGAGCTTATGCCAGTGCTTCTGATACACTTGGAGTCGACTCGTAATCTTCCGGAGTCGACTCGAGCTTCAGACTTTGGTTCAAATTGATTTCCATACTTAGCCAAAATGTATTGAACCAAAGCTAGAGATACTTAAACATAAATTCACAAATATTTGGCTGAAACACTAGATTGAATTCATTAGTACAAGATATACTCAAATGCTTTGAGCTCATCAAAATCAAATAGGGTTATAATCAATCACTTCACAACTAATATGTTTATTTTTGACTCCTTAACTTGATTAGTTCCTTTATGTGTGACCTCAAGTTTATCCCAAATTTCTTTTGCGGAGATGCATGTAGATATTCTATTGAATTCACTTACATCTAGTGAACAGTAAAGTACATTAATCGCTTTAGCATTTAGTTGTGCTAGTCTTCTATCACTTTCATTCCAATCCATTTCTGGTTTGGGTATGATAGTGCCCTCTACACTAATTGTGGGTGTATGAGGTCCTCTAGTTATAATATACCACAATTCATAGTCTAGAGCTTGAATGAATATCCTCATCCTAGCTTTCCAGTATGTGTAATTAGTGCCATTAAATAGACGAGGTCTATTTGTGGATTGCCCCTCACTCATAGAACATCCCATTTGGGTTGTCATGATCTTTGTCTCTTGATTGTGAGATCAACAAATACTATATGAGCACCTCGCTCTGATACCACTTGTTGCCCAAGATGACAAGCCAAGAGGTGGGGGGGTGAATTGGTTTTTCTAAATTTTTGCTATCTTACTTTAGTTAATTGATGAGTGAGTGAAATTAGAACAATGCACAATACAAACACACAAGAAGTATAGTGGTTCAGTGCTCTCCTAAGCACCTACGTCCACTCCCCAAGCGACCCCTTGGGAATTCACTATAATCCCTCGGATTACAGTTGGATTGTTTTCCGGGCTCACAATCCAAAAACCTTTACACTTTGGTTTTCCGGGATCACCAATAACCTTTGTTGGTTTTACGGGCTCACCAACGAACCTTCACAATTGGTTTTACGGGTTCACCAATAAACCTACACCGTTGGTTTTGCGGGCTCACCAACAAACCTTTACAAGGTGATTAACAAAAGAAAGAAGAAAGTTGAAGCTCCTAGATGAGCAAATATAATAATTATAAGCTACAAAGAAGAGTTTAGAGAATAGTTATCGCTTGATGGGACTTCACTCTTCTTTGTCAAGAATGCTTCACTCTTCGAGGGTGGATGGAGCTCTTGATATCTCTTGGAATCTGCTCAACCACTTTCTTTTAACTCTTAAATGAAGCACTTAGATGAAGAAGATTAGGGCACTTGTTCTTTCTTGTATAAGCTTTGATCTTTTTGCAAAAGGATATACTTTTTTGATGAATAGTATCCCTTTAAATAGTTTTCCTCACCCATTGGACATCCCTCATTGGTCAGATTTTAAAAACTAGCCGTTACTTACTGTTTAGAGGTCAAAAAGTACTTCTGCAGAACTAGCCGTTATGCTTCTGCCCGTGCTTGGGTCGACTCAACTTTTACTGGGGTCGACCCAACTTTCACTTGGGTCGACTCATGCAACATTGGGGTCGACCCTCTCAGGAACCACAGAACCATGTGTTTTCAGCCTTCCTTCACTTGGGTCGACTCAACACTTTTTGGGTCGACTCAAGGTTGGGTTGGGTCGACTCAAATTTCACTTGGGTCGACCCTCTCAGAGATTCCAGAGAACTGATTTTTGAATGACATAGCCTTTGGGTCGACTCATGTTCTGTTGGGGTCGACTCAAGGTTGGGTCGACTCAAGTTCCATTTGGGTCGACCCTCTCAGGGATTCCAAAGACTTGTTTTCTTTAAGCTTGAAGATGGGGTCGACTCAACTTTTACTTGGGTCGACCCAAGTACTGTTCATCCGTGCCATTTTTGCAGAAGTGTGCCAGATGTTTCCTTAATGTGCCGGGGTCGACTCAATCAAGCTTGGGGTCGACTCAATCCATACTTTGCTGCAACTTAAGGTTAGATTTATCCATATAATCAATGAAATAAACTTTAAACAATTTTGAATATATATCATGGCGGTGCTACATACTCTAAACAATGAAAATTACTATTGTCCACTTAAGAGTACATTTCACTTGAAACTTTGCTGAATTGGAATTTAGAATTCACTTTCCCTTTCCTATCGCAAATTTTATCTCATTATTAATCATCGTATTAATCATCAAAATACCACTATCATCCTCAGAGGGAGATGAAGATAAGGCTCTTCTCGTGCGAAAGTTCAGAAGATTCATCAACCGAAAGAAGTCCTTTCATCAGAAGAGAGGTTCCTCAGGTTCCTACAACAAGGATAAAGGTAAGAAAAGGAAAAGTGAAGGAATCGGATGCTATGAATGCAAGAAGCCGGAACATTTCAGAATCGACTGTCCCTTGCTGAAGAAGGGCAGCAAATACAAGAAGAAGAAAGTTCTTGTCTCCACTTTGACCGACTCCGATCAATCATCATCATCATCGGATGAGGAACAAGAGAAAAAAGCAATTTTTTGTTTTATGGCGAACGAAAATGAGGTAATATCTGAAACACATTTAGATTTTATCTTTGATGAATTGTATGATGCTTTTAATGAACTAATGGATGAATATAAGA
The DNA here is from genome assembly GCF_009389715.1 of Phoenix dactylifera. Taxonomy (NCBI): domain Eukaryota; kingdom Viridiplantae; phylum Streptophyta; class Magnoliopsida; order Arecales; family Arecaceae; genus Phoenix; species Phoenix dactylifera. The sequence goes on from NW_024068177.1 coordinate 15,438, forward strand.
CAATAAATCTTAAAAATAAAGAATTGAAACTAACTAATCAATCTTATACTCATACGTACGATAAATTAAGTAAGGACAAGGACTCTATCATCAAAAAAAACTTAGAACTTAAAACAAGCAACCAATTGCTAACTCAAAAAACTAATACTTTAATTAAAGATAACGAAAGACTAACTAAGAAAGTTTCAGAAATTAAAAACAGTAACCAAACTCTAAAAGATAACTTTACAAAAGATCTAAATTTACTAAAAACAGAAAAACTAAACTTAACAAAAGAACTTGAAAAATATAAACCTATAGTTGAGAAGTTTACCTTTAGTTCTGAAAAACTAGAAATGATTCTTAATAATCAAAGAGTTGTATTTAATAAAGCCGGTTTAGGGTATAAGCCTAACAATAAGCAAAAATTTCTTACAATTTTTTTTGTAAAAGCCGAGAAAAGTAAAACCAAAAATGTAACTTGTTTTTGCTGTGGTAAAGTAAAACATATAGCAAATATATGTAACTATAAAAAAAACTGAAGTTAAAAGAATGATTAAAAAAATTTGGGTTCCAAAAGGAACCAACATTATTAGCCTTGAAGGACCCAAGAAAACTTGGGTACCTAAAACTGTATGATTTCCTTGTGTAGGAGTGTCTTGTAGCCAAGGTCAACAAACACTATTGGTACTTGGATAGTGGCTGCTTAAGACACATGACGGGTGACAAGGAGCAATTATTCATCCTAGAGCCTAAAGAGGGAGGTGCGGTGACTTTTGGAGACAACAACCAAGGTCACATCATTGGTATAGGTAAAATACAAATCACTCCTTCAACCTTCGTTGATAATGTACGGTTTGTAGATGGTCTTAAGCATAACTTACTTAGCGTTAGTTAATTATGTGATAAAGGTTTTGATATTCTATTTGTTGCCCAGTAAATACAACCCAAGAGGGGGGGGGGGGTGAATTGGGTCTTTTTAAAACTTTTAAGCTTCTTTTGAAACTTTTTGATTAATTATGCTAAGTTGTATAGATGCACAGTGGAATTTAAACTTAGCAACAGTTTGATTTATTGAATGAGACTTGATTACGTAAATTGAATATGCTTGCAACTAAAGGATGCACGGATAAGAGTTAAGCAAGCAATTTATCTAAGTAAGTAGGTGAGCAAGTTAGACAATGACAAAAAGCATCACAAACACAACAAACATATAGTGGTTCGGTGCACCCCAGCACCTACATCCACTCCCCAAGACCTCTTGGGAATTTCACTATAATCCTACAGATTACAGCCGGTTGTTTTACAAGCTCACAACCCAACTTGTTGTTTTACGAGCTTACAACGAACTCGGTCGGTTTTCCCTGGCTCACCGACTAGAACCACCCCGATTGTTTTCCCGGGATCACAATCGAACCCTTACACGTTGGTTTTACCCTCGGCTCACCAACCAACCTCTCACCGTTGGTTTTTCCTTTGGCTCACCAACAAACCTTAACCCCTTGATTCAATCCCTTGATTGAATCAAGTTACAAGATATTAAAACAAAGGTTTAAAATAAATCAAAGCTTCTTAAACAAGCAAATATAACAAGATAAACAAATAGAACCCGGAAGAGCCCTTTTAGCCGTTGGAAGCGTGGGAGATGATGGTTCTTCCGATGTGGATCGCGTTGGCTTGAATGTGAGCTTTGTATCCCGAGGGGAAGAGAGTAGTTGAGCTTGAAATCACTTGAGAAGCTTGAAGGCACTTGATTTCTTCACTTGAATGCACTAACTCCCTTGAACCTCTTTTTCTTTCTTCTCTCTTGAATGATCTTTTGTTGGGTTGGTGAGAAGATGTTGAGAAGCACTTAAGAGGTCCCTTTTATAGCCCAAAAAGCAAATATAGCCGTTAGACACAAAAAGAGACGTTTGAAATTCAAATCAAACCTGAAAAAGTTGTCAGTCGCGTCCCAGGCGCTCCGGGGACGTCTCCGCGCTTTACGGGGACGTCTCCGCTTGTTTGCGCTTTTTGCATGGAGATGACTCCGCTGCTTCGGGGATGACTCCGCGCTCTGGGGACGTCTCCGCGCTTTACGGGGACGTCTCCGCTTGTTTGCGCTTTTTGCATGGGGATGACTCCGCTTTTTCAGGGGACGTCTCCGCTGCTTTATCTCCGAAAAAATCATTCTCTGGAAAACCCTGAGAGAGCCGTCTCCGCTATCTAGGGGACGACTCCGCTGGTCTGCTTTTTACTTGCGGGGACGACTCCGCAGGTACCGGGGACGTCTCCAGACGTGCCAGTTCTTCCTGTTTGTGCCAGAGACGTCTCTGAGACAACCCGGAGACGTCTCGACTGTCCCTGATCTGTTTTCTTCAACTCAAAAATTCTTCAATAAATTCATAAAAATTATGGGAACTTGCCTAGACATTTCTTAACAATATTCTTAATTAAACACATGAAATCCTCAATTAAATTGTTAAGATAAATGAAATTATACTCTCGTGTTTTGTATTCATCAAAATCCATTAGGTGGTCAACAATCTCCCCCTTTTTGATGATGACAAAACACTGAGTATATGCAAAATTTAAGATTTAAACATATACACAGTATTTGAGTATGTGCAATATAAAATATATTATGTTCTAGAACTAATGCATAGCTAAGTTGCATGAAGTAGAAAACATATATATTTAAAACATACTTCATGATAATGCTTTAGATTTAATCAGCTTAACACATTTCAATTTCAGCTGATTTGTATTCAATTCAAAAACACAAAGCATTATGAGCATATACTTAAATATTTCTCCCCCTTTTTGACAACATCAAAAAGATAGTGAAACATTAAGCACAAAGATAAGAATACTCAAATATTTCTTATTGTACTCTGATTTGCATGTCAAATTATTGCAAGGATATGAAGCATATAACTCAAGGCAATAATATTAGAATCAGATTAATGAGCATAGATTAGAGCCAATTAAGATAATTTCAGAGCAGAACACAGATAGTTTTCTAATCAAGTGTAGGTGGAATCTTCCTTAGGTTAATTCAAGAAGTACCACAAATGATATTCAAGGAAAAAAAATATGAGTGGAAATCTAACCTCTCATCAATAAGTATGAAAGCTTATTCATTTAAGACCTTTTGCCCAATCTATTGAGTATTTTATCAACATGAGAGCAATTTAATTGATTTTCAGAGTAAAGGATCAAAACTTATATATTTGAAAGACATATCATCATGTTGGATCATTATTTCAAAGTTCTTTTTATGATAATAAGAGCATTGGGGCACAAATACCAAAATATGAATTCATGCAATTTTTGATACATCTTAGAGCTCTTTTAAAGACTTTCTTTTATTTCTTTAGAGAATAAGCACAATTTGATACATAAAATAATGAATTGGCACAAAGTTGAAGTTCTAAAGAGCAAGCCAATTAGGACTCATTAGTGAAGTTCAAAATAGATTTTCTAAGAGATACTCAAGAAAATTTAATACATTGTTCTCCCCCTGTTTCATTAAATTAGAGGCTCTCAAGATTTGTAATTTGGTTCATGAGTGATGCATAAGATATACTAACCAAATATCACGCCTCAAGGTGTATCATAAAGATTTTCAGATTTAAGTTTCAGATGATACATATTGGAGAGTATTAGGATTACTTTTCATTTAGTATTCTTTCTCTCTCCTTTAGCTATAGATTTATGCAATTAAGTCCAATAAGACCTCTCCTTCTGAAATTTTCTTTCTCCCCCTCAATTGATCATTCCATTTAAGAGTTTAGAATCCTAAGATAATGTTCAACAAAATTGTCAATCTCAAAAATGTATTTTCTATAAGTTTCAGCTTATTTTCATAAGACTCAAGGTTTGAGATAAGACAACCTTTATAGAATTCATCTCAAGGTAATTAAAGCATGTCTTGCAATATAAGGAGGTTCATCAAAATCAATCCATAAAATTCAAAGTATGCATCAAAATAAAGTGTCTTTGGGATAGGATACTGAATATCTAAAGCTCCCCCTCAAAAGATGCATTCTTCTTTAATCATTTTAATTGTTGAATTTCAGATTTTAGTGATAAACGTGAATAACACTGAAATTCTGTAATATCAAGAATGTAGAGTAAAATAGTATTATTCCAAAATTTGTAGTAATTACTCTTTCTAATCCTTTACGAACAAGTTATGCTTTCTCATAATCTTAGAGAAAATGTATAGAAATATTAATCAGAAAATGATTCATTTGAAGCTTAGTTTCTTTCAACCGCATTTACATTTTCTTTCTTTTAGAATCATTTGAGTGAGCTGAAATATTTCTAGCTTTAAGATCATTCACTCTATTGATAGAAGTGTTTAATAATGTAGGAGAGAAAAACATATAGATGATTATTGAAATATATATATTTTTAGAACTCAATTTCTTAATCATAGTTTTTCAGCAATGTATACATGAAGCACAATAAATCTTTTTAATATCAAAATAAAGTCATATATTTAGAAATTTTTGTTTGCAATCAAGATCATCGAAAGACACATCATTTGGACCAATATTAGTACACTTTAAAGATAAGAAATGATATGTTTCGGATGCATATCGGAGCAATCAACCAAGGCATCAAAATTTTAATTCTATTTTTCTTATATTAAGATTTTATTTAGAAATCATATGAGTTTAAGCTTTCATACAAAATCAGATTCTGAATTACATAGGATTTTCAATTGAGGCTTTCAAAATCATAATTTGAGAAATGTATCTTCCACATTATAGCTCATCTTAAATCATTAAGATTGAAAACGCATATTTTAATAACATTAGAGCACTTTCAGAATCTTTGTATTTAATTTTGAGTTTTGATACAAAATGGAGGATATTTTAACAAGTATTAGGATATTATGTGTCAAAGTTAGGCAAGTAGAAAGATAGATCAAGATTAATTCATTCTGCCTAAATAGAGATATCTTTCTCTTCTCCTTTTTACAAATTTATTTAACTTTCAGATTTTAAAGATGATTGTGAACGACAAATCTGAAATTTCTTTTCAATAATACCCAAAAATTTATGCAGTATTTCAAACATTCAATTAAATTATCTAAGCATGGAGCATTACAAAATATTGAGAACCCATAATTCAAAACATCATACCATATGCACACTATATTAAGTGTTAAGTCATACATTAAAATAATAAGAACAAGCATGTCAAGGATCAAAATCAATTCTTTTCAAATAAACTCCTCCTATTTAAATATTATCTTGCATTGATTTCATCCTTAAATTATGTTTTCAAGTGAAAAAAAAATTTTGACTTGATTCTTCTTATATACTTTCATTAACTTTGTCTTTCATTTTTATTTTCTTGTACTCTATACTCTATTTGCTCCCTATCCGGTGGAGTTGGGAAGGGGCACGAGGTACTACCACTAGCCTCCCTCTTGTGCCGTCCCTAATATGCCCTACACCGAATAGTTGGGTCAAATAGTGCCGGGTACTACCACTAGCCTCCCCATTGGCACCATCCCTATGATGAGCAATATAGAAAGGTTAAGATGTTTACTTCAAACTCTCCCTGTTTGAGTGTAATCAATTATGGATTTTATCCCTTCCATATGTGTCGAATATATTATGCTTGTTTTATTTTTTTCTTAAGATTGGAGTACTTGCCTTGCTTAGATTTTTCACCTCTTGAATAATGTCCACTTCCTTTTCTTTATCTCTCTCTCTTTTTGTTATTCTCAAGTAATTTACATGAAAGAGCGGAATAAAGAAATAATCTTATGTATTATATAGATGTATATCATGCAAACAACATTTTTATTGTGCTCAAGGATTCACAATTTCTCACAAGTTATTTTAAATCAAAATTTTAAGCATAAACTTGTGTATTTCATGGTTATTACATAGGCAAAGATATATTTTAGTTTGGGCAAACCATGAAACAATTTCTAAAAGTATAAGTCAATCAATACATATATGGACATGATATCAAAAGATTAACAATTAATGATTTTAATCATGTCATAATAAGATTTAAAGTTATTGACTTTGCTCAGCTAATTTGTGAGAGAGATATCTAGAATTACTTATTCATTATATATTCTTCAAGCCAAACTAGATTTCTTATGTGTGAACTTTTGGCTGAAGAAGGTTTTCTCTCTTGTTTGCATGTGAATGTTTTAGTGTATCTTACATGAAGATATCCTTCAAGTTGAAATCTCTCATTTTTCTTTCTTGAAGGAAGGTCATTAGTTTCGTTAAGATACAAAGCATTCATCCAACATATATATTTTTAATTAGATGACTCAATATAAGATATGACAATAGTTGTATGTTGAGTCACTTTACTCAAGAGATTGCCTAAATACAAGCAAGCACATATCACTTGAACTAAAGAGATAGATCCAAGATAGTTCAAGGACAAGCATGTGAGGCAATAGAAAGATTTATCAAGGTCAACTCAGTTTAGTGTAGATTCTATTTTCTTAAGATAATTATCAATAGGATATGTTAGCTAAGTTTTAATCAACTTATCTTAAACGTTTGTTTCTATCAAGATTTAGATTATGATTTATTTGTTATCAATGAAATATGATTCATTAACGTTAGATTGAAGTCTTACACAAGGTCACATAATGAGCATACAATCTGGTCTACTAGCTGTATGATAAAATAATTATTCTATCATGCTTCAATACAGCTTTAAACAATAAATCTACTTTGCTCATCCTTTTCAATTTCTACAAGATGGGGTCATAGATATACCTTCTTCATGCCAATCTTCTATAAGAGTTTTCTTGTGGACTAACGTTGGTCAATGAAGATCCCCTTTTCTGTTTGTCTTAATTTGGAGTTTGAGAGAAGATGTTAATTCATTCATTATATTTCAAACTCACCTTGCAATATAACTATTCATATAAATTTTCATTGGTAGAACAAAAATGATGCCATCAATGTGTGCTATGAGCAAGCAAGATATCATAGATTCTTCTTTTTGATGCATAGATTTATCACTATTACTTTCTATCAACAAGGTTACCTAAGCTTTTATATATCAAGCTTTTGATGCTTGTTTTAAATCACATATTACTTTATCATATATGTAATGTGTAATTTTTAAATATGGTGGTTATTTAACATAGATCTACTTTTTAATGAAATAACCACATAGGAGTGAATTCTACACATTCATTTGACAGAATATAAAGCTCATGAGTCAAGCAAATGATAGTGGTGATCTTTACTTTTAATCATGCAAGAATCAAGATCTATTTCATCTTTTCTTGATTCAGTCTTTTAGTAGTTATCAATTTTTCTTCATTAAGTGCATTTCTGAAAAACTCAATTTTGTTATAATTATTAACAAGTTTTCAGATTGTTATATGTAAAAGATTAACCATATATAATTTGATCTTAGTATCTTGACAGTAAATCATTAGTCTCATAGAAAATAAGACGACTTGATATTTTTGCAACTAAAATCTTTTCATTGAATATTCTATATGCATTGCTTGATGAATGATATCCAAGGATAGACATATCTCTATCAGATTTGGCATTATTTTTCATAAGAACATATCAAGCATAACATGTACGACTGAAAAATATGAAAGATATGCAATGGTTCATTTTCCATTTTTCAGAAGATCAAAAGGAGTTTTCATCAAAAATAGATCTAATAGAAATCATATGTATGACAAGCAGTGATGATAGCTTTTTAAAAATCATTTAAGTAGATGACTATCATACACAATTGTCTTTTTCATTTCTTCAAGAATTCTATTACCCCTATTTTACTTAAGATGTCCTTGGTGCTGAAATAGTTAATTTCTGCATAAACTTTATCAGGATTTTGGTTTTCAACACTGTGCCATGATACTCTTTATCTTCACAGTTAGGAAACCTTTATCATTTGAAACACTTTTACAAGATTCAGCAAATACAGAAAATATTTTCAAGTTTATTTTCCAAGAACAAATCCAATGTAAGCTTTTGAAAACTTAGAGATGGAAACAACATCTTTAGATTTAGAAATGATTTTTGGTTGTTTCCTTAGTTAGCATGCATAGCAAAACTTTGACCTTTAAGAAGATAATTTAAGTAAGCCAATGGCAAGGTCTTTTGAGATTAAGTATATACTAGCATGAGTTGATTTTGTATGCTAAAGATGGTTTCTTTAATCTTGGTATTCATAGTGCATATATTTAAAAACATACCAAGTACACATTATCATATCTATGATCAATAAACAATAATGCCATGGATAAAAACTCTCAATCAAGCATATAGATAATTCATAGAATTATTCTTAATAAATTAATCATTTGCAACTTATCCAATAGTGAGTAAAGTATACTATGAAGTGATTTGATCATATTTCCAAAAGTATTTTCTATATCACAAAATTGATCACTACTAGCAATTCATATCAAATACTAAGCAAAATAATGATGAGATGCAAGGATTACTGATTTTTGTTAATAACTTTCATAAGTATATTTTAAGTTTCTTTTGTTCCATGGGTATCTTGGTACACCTATGTGTACATCCTCATTTTCTCATTTTGGGTACCCAAGCTTGCTTGAGTCCTTGAGAGTTAGGACATATGGTTCCTTTTGGAACCCATATCTGTTTAATAGTAATAACTCTACCATTTGATTTAATTATACTAGAACGATAGGTAAAGTTGTTATTCCCATCCTTTTCATTTTTGAAATAACTTATCTTATTTAATGGTTTGCTTGATGAATTGATAACCTTTTTCTCTAGAGATTTATTGTTAAGTAAAGGAATCAAGCCAAGTTTTGATTTATCACAAGCAACATATTGGCTTTCAAACATCATTTTTAATCGTTCTGAACTTACGGTGAATTTGTTAATAAAAGATTTTAATTGATTAATTTCTTTACTTAAGTTTTGATTTTCTTTAATTAAGCTATGATTTTTCTGAATCAATTCTTCTGAAAATGACCTTAACTTTTATTTTCAGAATTTAGTTTGTCTTGTATTTCAGTAATAGAATTTCTTTCTTTTGAAATTTCCAAATTTAGCTTTTTAAGATTTTTATTTTTCCTATCTAATTTTCTACATTCACTATACAAATCATGAAAAGCATTTAAAAGTTCATCATAAGAATATTTTCATGAAAGTCATTTGGTGTAAGATTAGATTCAGATTCTACTTTATCTTCTTGTACCATAAGACATAAGTTAGTTACCTCTTGTAGTTCATTGTTGCTCCTAACTTTCAATTCCTTGTCTGACTTTCTCTTGGTCAAGGCTTTCTTGCGCTTTACCTCTTTCTTCCTTTCTTCTTGCTTCCTCTTCTTCTTTGTCTTTAGGAAGCTGATTTGCCTCGGAGTCGACTCGGACCTTATTGGAGTCGACTCGACTAACTTGAGAGTCGACTCTGAGCTACTTGGAGTCGACTCGACTGAGGGGAGATTCATCACCCTTTTCTGCAGTCTCCATTGTTAGTATATAATTGAAGCATATGAAGAGCTAATCTGAGATTATCATAAATATTTTCTAAAGTATCCCAGATCTCCTTAGCAGATAGACTGCAGAATTTCATTAAACCTTTGTTTCTTCTATAGCACAATATAAATATGTTCATAGCATTAGCATTTAATTGTGCTAAGTCCTTCTCATTAATATGAGAGAGTGTGTGAAGGTCATTTATTATGATTTTTCATAGATAATAGTTTTGTGATTGAATGAAAATGCGCATGCGTATTTCCATGTGGGTAGTTTATACCATTAAACAGTGGAGGTGTATCAATTGATTGTCCTTCTCCTAGAAAACTATCTATTTGAGTTGTCATGATCTTTGGCTCTAGTCGGTTAAGACTACAAATAATATTTGAGCACCTGCTCTGATACCACTTGTTGCCCAGTAAATACAACCCAAGAGGAGGGGGTGAATTGGGTCTTTTAAAACTTTTAAGCTTCTTTTGAAACTTTTTGATTAATTATGCTAAGTTGTATAGATGCACAGTGGAATTTAAACTTAGCAACAGTTTGATTTATTGAATGAGACTTGATTACGTAAATTGAATATGCTTGCAACTAAAGGATGCACGGATAAGAGTTAAGCAAGCAATTTATCTAAGTAAGTAGGTGAGCAAGTTAGACAATGACAAAAAGCATCACAAACACAACAAACATATAGTGGTTCGGTGCACCCCAGCACCTACATCCACTCCCCAAGACCTCTTGGGAATTTCACTATAATCCTACAGATTACAGCCGGTTGTTTTACAAGCTCACAACCCAACTTGTTGTTTTACGAGCTTACAACGAACTCGGTCGGTTTTCCCTGGCTCACCGACTAGAACCACCCCGATTGTTTTTCCGGGATCACAATCGAACCCTTACACGTTGGTTTTACCCTCGGCTCACCAACCAACCTCTCACCGTTGGTTTTTCCTTTGGCTCACCAACAAACCTTAACCCCTTGATTCAATCCCTTGATTGAATCAAGTTACAAGATATTAAAACAAAGGTTTAAAATAAATCAAAGCTTCTTAAACAAGCAAATATAACAAGATAAACAAATAGAACCCGGAAGAGCCCTTTTAGCCGTTGGAAGCATGGGAGATGATGGTTCTTCCGATGTGGATCGCGTTGGCTTGAATGTGAGCTTTGTATCCCGAGGGGAAGAGAGTAGTTGAGCTTGAAATCACTTGAGAAGCTTGAAGGCACTTGATTTCTTCACTTGAATGCACTAACTCCCTTGAACCTCTTTTTCTTTCTTCTCTCTTGAATGATCTTGTGTTGGGTTGGTGAGAAGATGTTGAGAAGCACTTAAGAGGTCCCTTTTATAGCCCAAAAAGCAAATATAGCCGTTAGACACAAAAAAGAGATGTTTGAAATTCAAATCAAACCTGAAAAGTTGTCAGTCGCGTCCCAGGCGCTCCGGGGACGTCTCCGCGCTTACGGGGACGTCTCCGCTTGTTTGCGCTTTTTGCATG
>NW_024068178.1:0-32410 GCF_009389715.1 Phoenix dactylifera
ACCATGCTCAGAGAAAAAAAAGCAAAGGAGATGATGCATATCGAAGGCTTCGACACTCGAAATAAGCAAGGAAAACAACATGGGGAGCCATCCAAAGAACTCCTTTTGGTTCCTTTTGATGAAGCAAAGCCAAGTCCCACGGTGTAGGTTGGAGCCCATCTCGACGACACTACTAGGTCCGGCTCGTGGAGTTCCTCTAGGCCAGTGCTAACATCTTTGCTTACTCGGCCTTTGACATGCTAAGCATAAGTCTAGACGTCATCATCCATAGGTTGAGTGTGGACCCGACCCACCGGCCTATTTGACAGAATGAAGGGAGCTTCACCCTTGAGAGACAAAAGACCATTGATGAAGGGGTTGACAAGCTTCTTTGTGCAGATTTTATCCATGAGGTTGACTATCTCAATTGGTTGGCCAATGTTGTCTTAGTTAGGAAAGACAATAGGAAGTGGCAGGCGTGCATCGACTTCACCAACCTTAATAAGTCTTGTTCGAAGGATAGTTTTCTATTGTTGAGAATAAACCAGCTAGTCGATGCCACATCAAGAAACTAGATGCTGAGTTTTATGGATGCCTTTTTGAGCTATAATCAATTCAAGATGGCACCTAAAGATGAGGAGAAGGCCTCATTTATTGTGGACAAAGGGCTCTATTGTTACAAAGTTTTTTCCTTTGAACTAAACAATGCGGGAGCCACTTACCAGCACTTGGTCAACAAGATATTCAAGGACCAGATCAGCTGTAACATGGAAGTCTATGTTGATGATATGTTGGTAAAAAGTCGACAAGCCGAGCAACATATAGCTAACTTACAAGACTTTCTAGATCCTAAGAAAATATCACATAAAGCTCAACCTGAGTAAGAGTGCGCATTTGAGGTTTTCTTGGGAAAGTTACTTGGATTCATGGTGACTTAGCTTGGGAATGATGTGAATCTTGAAAAGTTCCGAGCTATGGTAGAAATGGATCCCCAAAAGACTAAGAAGGAGATTTAACGCCTCTTAGGACGTATCACGGCATTGAGCAAATTTATGGTGAGATAACAGAAAACAACTTATTTTTGTTCAAGTTTATAAGACGGCCTAAGAACTTCTTGAGGATGATAGTGTTATTTTGATGATTAACAAGCAATAATCAAGAGTATGTTACAAGTTAATTCGATACTTCATTTATAAGTCTGTTACTCTCAGTATATTTGTATAAATGCATTTCATTGTTTATTTGGATGAATCTAACCTTGAGTTGCAGCAAAGTGTGGATTGAGTCGACCCCAAGGTTGATTGGGTCGACCCCGGCACATCAAAAAGCATTTGGCACACTTCTGCAAAAATGGCACAGATGAACAGTAAGTTGGGTCGACCCAAGAAAAGCATGAGTCGACCCAAACCTCAAGCCTCTCAAAGACTCAGAAAAATGGTTCCCTGAAAATACTGAGAGGGTCGACCCAAGATGAAGTTGAGTCGACCCAAGCTTGAGTCGACCCAAACAGTGAGAGGGTCGACCCAAAGACAATGACAAAATACATGACAGAAAAGGTTCTCTGGAAACCCTGAGAGGGTCGACCCAAGCAAAAGTTGAGTCGACCCAACTGAATCTTGAGTCGACCCAAAGAAATGTTGAGTCGACCCAAGTGAAGGAAGGCTGAAATGCAAGGTTCTGTGGTTCTGAGAGGGCCGACCCAAGAAAAGTTTGAGCTGACCCAAATCTGATGAACAGTGGTTTGGGTCGACCCAAGAAAAGTTTGAGCTGACCCAAATCTGATGAACAGTGGTTTGGGTCGACCCAAGAAAAGTTTGGGTCGACCCAAGCACGGGCAGAAGCATAACGGCTAGTTGTGCAGAAGTACTTTTTGGACTTCCAACGGCTATAAACGGCTAGTTTCTTCAATCCAACGGTCAGGAAGGACTATTTGGAGGTTGGAGAAGTATTTAAGAGGGAGTATTCATCAGAGAAAGCAGGCTTGAAAAAATACATCAAGTGCATTCAAGAGAAAACCCTAGCAAGGCAAGCTTCATCCAAGTGCTTCATTCAAGAGTCAAAAAAAAGTGGTTGAGCAGATTTCAAGAGTCATTAAGAGCTCCATCCACCCTTGAAGAGTGAAGCATCCTTGACAAAGAAGAGAGAAGACACATCAAGCGATAACTATTCTCTAAACTCTTCTTTGTAGATTATATTGTTATATTTGCTCATCTAGGAGCTTAAATCTTCTTACTTCTTTTATTAATCACCTTGTTGTAAGGTTTGTTGGTAAGCTCGTAAAACCAACATTGTAGGTTGTTGGTAAGCCCGTAAAACCAACGTAGGTTGTTGGTAAGCCCGTAAAACCAACGTAGGTTGTTGGTCAACCCGTAAAACCAACGTAGGTTGTTGGTAAGCCCGTAAAACCAACGTAGGTTGTTGGTCAACCCGTAAAACCAATTGTATAGGTTCGTTGGTGAGCCCGTAAAACCAACATAGGTTTTTGGTGAACCCGGAAAACCAAAGTGTAAAGGTTTTTGGATTGTGAGCCCGGAAAATAATCCAACTGTAATCCGCGGGATTATAGTGAATTCCCAAGGGGTCGCTTGGGGAGTGGACGTAGGTGCTAAGGAGAGCACCGAACTACTATACTTCTTGTTGTTTGTATTGCGATTTGTTTAAGTTCACTAACTCATCATTTAACATAAGTAAGAGAGTTAAAATTAAGAGAAACCAATTCACCCCCCCCCCCCCTCTTGGCTTGTCACCTTGGGCAACAAGTGGTATCAGAGCAAGGTGCTCCAATAGTACTTATTGATCTCACAATCAAGAGCCAAAGATCATGACAACTCAAATAGATAGTTTTCTAGGAGAGGGACAATTAATTGATAGACCTCCACTTTTTAATGGCATAAACTATACATATTGGAAAGCACGCATGTGCATTTTCATTCAAGCACATGACTATGATTTATGGAGTATCATAGTCAATGGACCACACACAAGCACTAATCATGATAAGAAAATGGATCAGCAAAATGCAAAAGCCATGAATGTGCTATTTTGTGCATTAGATGATAGTGAACTTAATTGCATATCTTTTTGCACAACTGCTAAGGAAATATAGAATATGCTTGAAGTTAAATATGAATGCACTAACAAATCTGAAACATCATATGTAGAAGAAGAGCAGCATCATATTGCAAATTCATGCTTAATGGCACATGAAGATGAGATATATGAGATACATGCTAAAACTAAAGATGATTTTACATTTGATGAACTTCATGATGTCTTTTCTGATTTGTATTTAGAACATGAGAAACTTATTTGTAGGAACAAGAACTTGAAGAATGAAAATCAAATCCTAATAGATGAAAAACTAAAACTGACTAATGAAATTGAAATCTTAATTAAAGAAAATAAAGAACTAAATCAGAAAAATCAACTTCTCACTGAAAGCCATGATAAACTTAAGAAAAACAATGAACTGCTTTCAGAAGATAATGAAAAATTAACTAAAGAAGTTGATAATTTGAAACCTACTATTGAAAGATTCACTCTCAGCTCTGAAAAACTGAATTTAATGATAGAAAATTCAAGAGCTGTATATGACAAAGCTGGATTGGGATATCAACCTTGGTACACTCAAAAATCTTTCGAGAATATATTTCTTAAATCCTCCACTATTCATCCTAAAACAATTTTTCACAAATCTGGTGAAACTAATAAACAGAAACAGAAAACTGAAAATTCATTATCTGTTTTTGCTAAATCTATGTTGTTTAAATTTAGCAAGAATATGCAGAAGTATATTACTTGTAATCCTAAAACCTGCAAACTAATAGACAAAATGGTAATTAAGAGAATATGGGTTCCAAAAGGAACAATTATAGCTAACCTGCAAGGACCCAAAAGAGCTTGGGTTTCTAAGTTGAAAACATGATCATTTTTAGCCAATGTGTCTAGCTACCAAAGATTCCAATGAAAGATGTTATCTGGACAATGGGTTCTCTAGACACGTGTTAAAGAATAGAACTTAAAATATAATTAAGAAGAGTGACCAAAATGGAAGAAATAATGAAATTAGTAATCCTTGCATCCTCTCATATTGAAATTGTAGCTAGTATTAATCATTTCTGTGATATAAGTGATACTTTTGGTATGAAAAGAAAATATATCCAAATCACTCTATCTTCCTATATTATGCTTCAGTTATTGATGGATAATTTACTTAATCAATACTTTTGGAATAACTCTTTGAATTCTCTATATACTTGATTGAGAGTTCTTATCCTCGGCATTATCTTCTATTGATCATAAACACAAGAATGTCTACTTGGTATATTTTTTTTATATATACATTAAGAATACCAAGATTAAATAGACTAGTTTTGGCATATAAAATCAACTCATACTAGTATGGACTTAATCTCAAAAGACCTTGTCATTGGTTCACTTAGATTAATTTTTGCAAGGTCAAAGTTTGCTATGTATGTCATCTAGAAAAACAAACTAGAATAATTTCTAAATCTGAAAATATTGTTTTCACCTTTAGCCTTTGAAAATTCTCCATAAGAACTTATTTGGATCTCTAGGATTGTGAACCTAGGAGATAAGCTTTCTGATTTTGTAATTGTGGAAAATTTCTCAAAGCTAATATTGGTTTTGTTCTTGGCACTTAAATTAAAATATTTTCTGCATTAGCACAAACTTACAAAAGATTTCAAATGGAAAAGGGTTGCAATTTGTTAATAAGGTTTGCATAGAAAATAATATTGAATACAATTATTTTTGCACCAAGAACACTATTGCATATAGGGGTTATAAAAATAGAACCTTAGTTGTGTAAGGACAATGCCTTGTGATAGCAGTTGATTAATGCTATCATCACAACTTGTCATATTATAAGGTTTCTATTAAATCTATTTTTGAAGAAAACCCTATATGAACTAATGAAAAACAGAAAATCAAATGGTGCATACCTTCATGTTTTTCAGTTATACATATTATGTTCTCAAGAATGAAATATATGCCAAATCTGATAAAACAAGTGCTTCTTTGGATATTACTCTTTAAGCAAGGCATACAGAGTATTCAATAAAAGAACTCTTGTAGTCAAAGAGTCAGTTAATATCATATTTGATGAGTCTGATAGTGAGTTTGCTAGGAAAGAAAATATTCTTGATGATGATACAGGAATTATTAACTTTGAAAAGTTGAATATTGATGACGTGCCAATTCAAGATAAGGGAGATGATTGCGTGCCACCACAATCTCAAAACTTGCCAAAGGAATGGAGATAAACAAGGAAGGGGATCTTCATTGACCAAAGTTAGTCCACAAGAAAACTCTTATAGAAGATTGGCATGAAGAAAGTATGTCTATGACCCCATCTTGTAGAATTTGAAAAGGATGAGCAAAGTAGATCTATTGTTTTAAAGCTGTATTGAAGCATGATAGAATAATTATTTTATCATACAGCTAGTAGACCAGATTGTATGCTCATTATGTGCCCTTATGCAAGACTTCAATCTAACTCTAATGAATCATATTTTATTGATAACAAATGAATCATAATCTGAATTTTGATAGAAATAATTGTTTAAGGCAATTTGATCAAAACTTAGCTAGCATGCCTTATTGACAATTATCTTAAGCAAATAGAATCTAAGCTAAATTGATTTTAAAAATAAGAAATTGATTTGATCTTGATGAATCTTTCTATTGCCTCACATGCTTGTCCTTGAACCATCTTGATTAATGAAACTATCTTTTTAGTTCAAGTGATATGTGCTTGCTTATATTTAGGCAATCTCTTGAGTAAAGTGACTCAACATTCAACTATTGTCATATCTTATATAGAGTCATCTAGTTAAAAATATGTTGGATGAATGTTTTGTATCTTGAAGAAACTAATGACTTTCTTTCAAGAAAGAAAAGGAGTTTGTTAATAATGCAGGATCCTTGAGCAAGAAAATGAGAGATTTCAACTTGAAGGACACCTCCACATAAAATACAATAAACATTCACATGCAAACAAGAGAGAGGACTTTCTTCAGCCAAACATTCACACATAAGAAATCTAGTTTGACTTGAAGAATATAGAATGAATCGGTAATTTTAGATACCTCTCTCATAAATTAGCTGAGCAAAGTCAATAACTTAAATCTTATTGTGGCATGGTTAAAATCTTTAATTATTAATTTCTTGATATCATGTCTATATATGTATTAATTGACTTATGCTTTTAGAAATTGATTCATGGTTTGCTCAAACTAAAATGTTCCTTTGCCTATATCATAACCATGAAATACACAAGTATATGCTTAAAATGCTGATTTGAATTGACTTGTAAGAAGCTATGAATTCTTGAGCATAATGAAAATGTTGTTTGCATGATATACATCTATATGATACATAAGATTATTTCTTTATTCTGCTCTTTCATGTAAATTACTTGAGAATAACAAAAAGAGAGAGAGATAAAGAAAAGAAAATGGATATTATTCAAGAGAAGTAAAATCTAAGTAAAGGCAAATACTTCAATCTTAAGAAAAAGCAAAACAAGCATAATACATTCGGCACATCTATGAGACTAGTGAAAGGGATAAAATACGTAATTAATTACACTTAAATAAGGAGAGTTTGAAGTGAACATTTTAACATTTCTATATTGCTCATCATAGGGATGGTGCCAATGGGGAGGCTAGTGGTAGTACCCGGCACTATTTGACCCAACTATTCGGTGTAGGGCATATTAGGGACGGCACAAGAGGGAGGCTAGTGGTAGTACCTCGTGCCCCTTCCAACTCCACCGGATAGGGAGCAAATAGAATATAGAGCATAGAAAAGTAAAACCGAAAAACAAATGAAGATAATCAAAATGTTCATTGAGTGGTTAAAGGAAGAAATTAAAAAAAAATTTGGAGAATAACTCAAAATGATTCCTAGATGAAAACTACGGTTTAAAAAAAATAGAATTAATTTTGATGCTTTAGTTGTTTGCTCCGATACGCATATGAAACATATCTTCTTCTATCTTATAAGTATACTAAAATTGGTCTAAATGATGTGTTTTTCAATGATCTTGATTGCAAATAAATGGTTCTAAACATATGATATTATTTTGATATTAAAAAGATTTATGGTGCTTCATATAAACTATGACTAAGAAATTAATATTTTGAATATACACTCCTACATAATTAAATGCTTCTATCATTAAAAAGAAAAGCTGTTTTTAAGAAGAGAGTTAATGATCCTAAAGCTTAAAATATTTCAACTCACTTCAATAATTCTTATAGGAAAGAAAATATAATTACTTTTGAAAGAAATTTGAGCTTCAAAAGAATTATTTTCTGATTAATATTTTCATACATATTCAAAAAAAATAAGAGGAAATATAATTTATTCTTGAAAGATTAAAAAGAGTGATTGCTATAAATTTTGAAAAATTCTGGATCACTCTACATTCTTGATATTATAGAAGAACAAAAAAAAAAATGGTTTGAAAGAAAATGCATCTTTTGAGGGGGAGCTTTAAATACTCAATCTCTTTATTGAAAATTATCTTCAAACTCTAAACTCTCAAATGGAATGATTAATTAAGGAGGAGAAAGAAAATTTCAGAGTGAGAGATCATATAAAACTTAATCGTATAAATTCGCATCTAAAGATGAGACAAAGAATACTAATTGTAAAGTGGTATTAAACTTTGTGCTTCATTGAATATCTTTTGAAAGTTGGATTTCCATCTGTATTCATCGGTAAATTATTTATTTCTGAAAATTAATTGAAAAGGATTCCATCTGTCTCAGTTTCGAAAATTTATCTTAGAATCTACTTATGAGTTCTTATTGGCTTATACTTTAATGTTTCAATCCTGAGCCAATTTATTTTAATTGATTTTGATGCTATGATCTTTAACGGAGTAGAAGAAAGTCTTTAAGAGAGCTCTAAAAGAACTTTCAAAGCCTTGAATTTTATGTATCCTACACTGCATAAATTCATGTTTTGGTATCTATGCCCCAATACTTTTATATCATGAAAGAACTTTGAAGTTATTAAGAATTAAGGGTTCAACATAATCTTATATTTTTCGAGTATATAAGTTTTGATCTTTATCTGCTCTTATACTATACTCTAAAAATTAATTAGATTGCTCTCATGTTGCTATATACTTAATATATTAAAAAAAAGGGGTATTGGATTTTCATTCGTGTTTTCTTTGAATATTATTCTTGATACTCCTTGAAATAACTTGAAAAAGATTCCATCTACACTTGTTTTCAAAACTATCTTTGGAATCTACATTTAGAGATCACTTTTGGCTCACATCTTAAATGTCTCATTTCTAAAGCCAAACACATAGAAATAAGATATCATTTTATTAGGGATCATGTGCAAAATGGAAACATATGTATTGAGCATATATGTACTGAAAAACAATTAGCTGACATATTCACAAAACCCTTGAGTGAAGATAGATTCTGTACGCTAAGGAGGGAATTAGGCATATGTGATCCTTTTTATTGAAGAGATATAAAAGGGAGCAAGCAGTCTCATGATACATTTCTCCCATTTCTAAAAACCCATGAAACATGAGTCAAACTTGTAATCTATAGATTCCTTACTCATGTATCATTGTCCCAGAAAGAATTTGTAAGGATTGGAAGCAAGGAAAATTTTTAGAAGCGAAAAGGAAGAGAAAGGAAAAATTTCTGAACTTGGGTCGACCCAACCCAGAATAGGGTCGACCCAACGTTGAGTCGACCCAAGAAAATTCTTGAGTCGACCCAACGTCGGGACCCCACTGTTAAAAGGGGGACCCGTGAGCTTCTAGGGCACTGTTTATCCTTTGTCTTCTTCCGAAAACCTTATTCCCCACTCTCCAATCTCCTCCAATCATCTCCAAACATTAGATTACTTCAAGATCTTGGAGAAATGGGACCCAAGAGAGCCATAGCCAAGCGATCCGGGAGAGTCTCACGGATCCAACGTGCGGAAAGAGAAGCTACAGAGCCGACCTCCCCGTGCTACGTACACTAGGAGGATGAGGACTAGATCACAGCCATTAGATACTCCCTAGGCTGATATTAGCATTTCTGTTTAGAGCCTAGGATATGTATCTAGTTCTCATATGAATTTTGTGTTGATCATGTATTTTGAACTTTGATTGAGGAACATTGCATTTGTTTTTGTTTTGGCATTATTGTACTAATATGTTCCTATTTTGATCAATGAAGTTTGAATGCTTGTTATTTATTGTGTCTTTTCCCATGCATCTATTTGATGATAACAAAAAGGGGGAGAAGTAAAGAAAGAGTAATGTAATAAGGGGAGAAGTAAAGACAGAGTGATAAGAGAAGTAAAGAAAGAAGGAGAAATAACGAAATAACTTGTAAAACAACTTGAAAATCATATAGGAAAGCATATGCATCCAAGGGGGAGCAATTTGCAACAATGAAAATGATCAAGTCAAAAATTTCTATCAAATTTCAGAATTTGGCACATACCTTTCACACCTCGATACATAATCTGAAACTTATGCTTTATCTCAAATTTTTGAAGTTTCATCTTTAATGAAATATAAATGAAAGGGGGAGCAATTCAAAAAGTCAAATTGAAAACATTTGAATGATATAGGGGGAGACTTCACTCTCATATTTGAAAAGCTGAAATTCAGCAACTTGAGCCCTTTGAAAACTGATCTTAAGATAAGTATCAATATGCTCATACTCTATATTTTGTAATCATCAAAAAGGGGGAGATTGAGGATGATAGTGTTATTTTGATGATTAACAAGCAATAATCAAGAGTATGTTACAAGTTAATTCGATACTTCATTTATAAGTCTGTTACTCTCAGTATATTTGTATAAATGCATTTCATTGTTTATTTGGATGAATCTAACCTTGAGTTGCAACAAAGTGTGGATTGAGTCGACCCCAAGGTTGATTGGGTCGACCCCGGCACATCAAAAAGCATTTGGCACACTTCTGCAAAAATGGCACAGATGAACAGTAATTTGGGTCGACCCAAGGAAAGCATGAGTCGACCCAAACCTCAAGCCTCTCAAAGACTCAGAAAAATGGTTCTCTGGAAATACTGAGAGGGTCGACCCAAGATGAAGTTGAGTCGACCCAAGCTTGAGTCGACCCAAACAGTGAGAGGGTCGACCCAAAGACAATGACAAAATACATGACAGAAAAGGTTCTCTGGAAACCCTGAGAGGGTCGACCCAAGCAAAAGTTGAGTCGACCCAACTGAACCTTGAGTCGACCCAAAGAAATGTTGAGTCGACCCAAGTGAAGGAAGGCTGAAATACAAGGTTCTGTGGTTCTGACAGGGCCGACCCAAGAAAAGTTTGAGCTGACCCAAATCTGATGAACAGTGGTTTGGGTCGACCCAAGAAAAGTTTGAGCTGACCCAAATCTGATGAACAGTGGTTTGGGTCGACCCAAGAAAAGTTTGGGTCGACCCAAGCACGGGCAGAAGCATAACGGCTAGTTGTGCAGAAGTGCTTTTTGGACTCCCAACGGCTATAAACGGCTAGTTTCTTCAATCCAACGGTCAGGAAGGACTATTTGGAGGTTGGAGAAGTATTTAAGAGGGAGTATTCATCAGAGGAAGCAGGCTTGGAAAAATACATCAAGTGCATTCAAGAGAAAACCCTAGCAAGGCAAGCTTCATCCAAGTGCTTCATTCAAGAGTCAAAAGAAAGTGGTTGAGCAGATTCCAAGAGTCATTAAGAGCTCCATCCACCCTTGAAGAGTGAAGCATCCTTGACAAAGAAGAGAGAAGACACATCAAGCGATAACTATTCTCTAAACTCTTCTTTGTAGATTATATTGTTATATTTGCTCATCTAGGAGCTTAAATCTTCTTACTTCTTTTATTAATCACCTTGTTGTAAGGTTTGTTGGTAAGCTCGTAAAACCAACATTGTAGGTTGTTGGTAAGCCCGTAAAACCAACGTAGGTTGTTGGTAAGCCCGTAAAACCAACGTAAGTTGTTGGTCAACCCGTAAAACCAACGTAGGTGGTTGGTGAACCCGTAAAACCAATTGTATAGGTTCGTTGGTGAGCCCGTAAAACCAACATAGGTTTTTGGTGAACCCGAAAAACCAAAGTGTAAAGGTTTTTGGATTGTGAGCTTGGAAAACAATCCAACTATAATCCGCGGGATTATAGTGAATTCCCAAGGGGTCGCTTGGGGAGTGGACGTAGGTGCTAAGGAGAGCACCGAACCACTATACTTCTTGTTGTTTGTATTGCGATTTGTTTAAGTTCACTAACTCATCATTTAACATAAGTAAGAGAGTTAAAATTAAGAGAAACCAATTCCCCCCCCCCCCCCTCTTGGCTTGTCACCTTGGGCAACACTTCTTCTAGATAGAAGAATGGCAAGCCCCTTTTGAACAGTTGCCGAACTATCTCAGCACACAACTGTTTCTTTCCAAGCCAAGTCTAGGTGACATGCTAGACCTTTGCTTTCTCCCCAGTGGTCGTAAGCTCGGTCCTTGCCTAGAAAGAGGGCAAAATCCAAAGGCCAGTATACTACGTAAGTCGGATCCTCCAAGATGCAGAAATGAGGTACCCTAAGTTGGATAAGGTAGCCTATGCTCTAGTCATCTTGGCCAGAAGACTCCATCCATACTTTCAGGCTCACTTTGTCATCGTGTTGACCGACCAACCATTAAATCAAGTCTTGTAGAAGCTCAATTCATCGGGGAGGTTCGTCAAATTGGTGGTTGAGCTCAGAGAATTCGACACCCATGACCAGACAAGACCCTCTATTAAGGTACAAGTGTTGGCAGATTTCATTGTGGAATGCTCGATCTCCGATGATGCAGAAGTAGGCACGTCGTTAGAGGAGGTGAGTCAAAGGATTCCTGGACATTCCATATTGATGGATCCTCTATCCTGAGCAAGAGTCGAGCCAAACTCATCCTAACCAGTCCGAAAGGAGTCATCATAGAGTATGCACTATGCTTTGGCTTTGAAGCCTCAAATAATGAAGCGGAATGAAGCCCTCCTCATTGGGTTGAAACTCGCTCAGGAGCTTGGGTTCAACACCTAAAGCTCTCATTGAGTCTCAGTTGGTTGCCATACAAGTTTGAGGAAACATTGAAGCAGGGTCCCCTATAATGGCGCAGTACCTACAAAGGGTCAAAGATATTTCCTCGTCCTTCAAGGAGTTTGATATTCTGTAGATCTCAAGATCAGAAAATGCGAGAGCTGGCCTACTATCGAGACTTGCCACCACAGCTTATCTCGGCCTTCGCAAGATGGCCTATCTAGAAGTGCTTGATCGGTCGAGCATAAAAGAGGAACTGGCCTCTATATTATAGATCATTGTTGAGTCGAGCTAGAGGGAAGCTCGAAGGTGGAATAACCAAGCTGTGGTGTCTCTGATAGAAGGTCCTTCACTCTTCCCCTCTTTCGGTGTCTTCGATTGTCCGAAGCTGAATATGTGCTCCGAAAAGTCCATGAAAGAATTTGTAGCAACCATCTAAGGGGTAGAGTGCTGGCCTATAAGGTTCTACGACAAAATTACTACTAGCCGAGCATTTAGAGGAATGCTACTGACTTTGTAAGAAAGTCAGTAGCAGTCGAGGTCACACAAATTTCCAGCAGCAGTCGGCAACACCACTTATGCCAGTCAATGATCCATAGCCATTCGCCCAGTGGAGGATGGATATCTTTAGATTGTTCCCTCAAGCAATCAGGCAAAGAAAGTTCCTGATAGTTGCTATCGACTACTTCAATAAGTGGGTGAAGCTAAGCCCTTAGCTTGGATCATCGAGAAAAATTCTTAAGAATTTGTGTCGAGATGTATTATATGGAACTTCGGACTTTCCTGATCCATTATCACCAACAATTGAAAGAAGTTCGACAATGCCAGCTTCAGAGGATTCTATGCCAACTTGCAAATATAATACCATCTCACCTCAATCGGGCACCCTAGTTGAATGGAGAAGCTAAAGTGACCAATAGAACCATCCTACAGGGTGGATGGATAGAGAATGGAGACTCTAGGAGGATAGGCTCCACAACATCCTTTGGGCATACCAAACCATGCATCAGACTCCAGTTGGAGAAACATCCTTCAACCTCACCTTTGGCATTGAGGAGGTGATCCCCGTGGAGATCGAGTTACCCTCGCAATGGGTGGACTCTTGATAAGTGCTTAATAATCTATAATTTAGTTATCTTTCCATAGCATTTATCAATGTTTTTAAACTGATAAATATATATTTTACCATAAAATTAAATAAATATTGAAATGAATTTAAAATATGGTAAGAGGTAAATAATTTTTTTCTCAAAACAGACTCTAAACTTGTCTCTCTCCTGGTTATAATCTTTCATGAAAACATATAAGGAGGAGATTGTGTTGACCCGATTTGGTAACCTAATGGAGTTGTAATCAAGCTAAGGCTATAATTAAATGGGTTTTGGTCTTGATTCGATCGAAAGTTATAATTAATTATGTATGGGGCAAAGGTTTGATTAACCCTTTTTATTAGGTCACGGTCCCGGTTTTTAGTCTTGTCTGGTCGAGTTCGATCTGAAGCAGCTTAGCAAGAATTAAATGACAATGGGCTCAAGGACAAGTCAACCATCATGACCCACCTCAAACCCAAAGTCAATTCCCAACCAATTCGTTATCTGCCTTCATATAAAATTTATAATAATAATAACAAAAAATTCACGATTCACTGTTCATATAAACAGTGTCCCGTTAAAACACTGTTCATATGAACAGTGTTAAAAAAATAAATAAATAAATAAATAAAAATATAAATAAATAAATAAATAAAAATATATATATAAATAGATTCCACTGTTTATCTTCTTCCTCCCGCTGCCAAACCTTCCCGTGATCCCGCCTCGCTCACAACAACTCGATCCCCCATCATCCGCGCGCCAAATCCAAGAGGGAGATCAGCCGGGCATCTTCCGCATCCGGCCATGGCGTCGTCTTCATTCCCGGATGCTCTGCCGGCAATCACTCCTCCGCTGCAATCAACGAGCCGCTCCAACCGTCGGGAATCAAATGCTCTGCATCAGCCCGTTCCAGCACGAGTTCCACGGGGTGCAGCCAGCAACCGGATCCCCCGCCTCTCCTTTCGATCGTAACGCTTCCAATTCATCATTCACACAGCACCCGGACACCTGCAACATCTTTCCGTCCGGATTCATCCCTAGCACCAAGCCGTGATCGGCTCCCAACCGCCGGAAACCCAGCTCGGCATTCATCTACAGCTCAGTCCCCGGCTTCTCCGAGATCCAGATACTCCGCATCAACACCTCCCATCGATCCCGCGGCCATCTCATCTTCTTCCCTCCACCTCCCGTCGATCCCGCGGCCATCTCATCTTCTTCCCTCCACCTCCCGTCGATCCAGCGGCCGGCTTCATTTTCGGCCATTACAATCAAACGCTCCACGGATCCCTCCCAAGATCCAGCCACGCCATTGACGCCATTCATCCACTATAAAAGGAGGAGGGCGTTCGGTGGCAGGGGGAGAGCTCGGTTTGAAGAACAGAGGAGGCTCTGTTCGGGAGAAGAAGAAAGCCGAGAGGGAGAGAAAAAGAAATAAAAAAAAAAGAGAAAGGAGGGGGAAAGAGAATGTTTTGTGATATTTTGGGAATGATGGGAGGTGAAGGCTTTCATTTGCAGATGGGAGGTCATCCGGAAGCCATGCTTGGCTAAACATCTAATCTAGGGCTGGATGAAGCCCTAGCAATGTATCAGGGCATTGTAGTTCTTATTTTCTTTATTATTTTGGATCTTGTTTAAATTCTTATCTTCAATAAAATATCTTTTTATGATGTTTAAACTTTGAGCATGCCATTTACTATTCATGTTTGCTAAAGTAGTCTAAGATGATCCATGCCTAGGAAGATGAGGTGTGCTGCATCCTAGATTAGCATACTTAGGTAGACACTTCATGCTATACCAAAGATGAATTTTCCTAACACTCTTTATGTTTTTATTTTAAAAGGTTTGTAGCCAAAATTGCATGCCTCTCCAAAAGATAAAAATTAAGAACACAATCCTTGATGCAATGCTATATGGTGGATTCCAAACCCTAGATCTATTTACTCTGATAAATTTCAATCCGTACTCATAGTTTAATTTAGTTAAATCAAGTTAGCAAATTCTTCTTTTTGATTTATTTTTAAAAGAAAAATAACATATTCTCAATCCCTGTGGACCGACACCCGTAATCACTATCCTACAGGATACGTGCTATTGCGTGGTTTATTTTCAAAATTGAAAGAACCGATCAATTTTTGGCGCCGTTGCCGGGGATTGCTAGCATAGTTATTTTTCCTATCATTAAAAAAAATTAATTAATTAACAAAAAAAACTTTCAAAAAAATATATAAATAAAAAAAAATTATTTTCTATTATTGTTACTTTTCTTATCTTTTTTTTCTACTAATTTTTTTTAAAAAAATTTTTTTTTGATCTTATTTGATCAGGAATCGAAGGAAAAATCTGGGATGATCAAAAAGAGAACTGCTGGAAAAGAAATGTTGCAGAGGTTTGCCTAAAAAAAAATTAAATTGCTGGAAAAATTTTCTTTGGTAACCTCTAAACCTTTCTTATTTAAATTAAGTATTAGCTTGAAATTTTGTGGTGATTGTTTGATTTTAATTTCAGCAAAAGTGTGAATGCATGCCTGATACACATACACCAATTCATTTGCACTTAGTAAGGGCAATCACCCCAACAAGATAAGAGCCGGATTTCATCACCGGACTCTTGCCCAACTTAGGTGAACTCAATCTCACATAGTGTCACTTTAATTAAAATCAATTAGACGTTGGCTCCTAGGGACATTCGAGCTCAATAGGATGAAGATCACCGAAAGTTGCACCAATTTCGCTCTGTGGCTTAGTTGATGTCTAGGCAAGCTTTGTCCCTATAAGGGAGACAGTTCATCTGTTCGAGGCAAGTGGGTTTTAAGTGGGACCTTTGCGAACGCATCGTGACCCCTCCACTTACCTGAGAGCTTACCTGGTCAACTCGGTTTATTAGACCGGATTGGAGGCTTAGGTGCCCTCTTCAAACCAGTTAGGAGCTGTCTAGTGATTTTAGGACAAAGACTAGGATTGATATGCTTTTCTCTTTTATTGCATGCTTGACTGATCGAGTACTAGTGTATGCACGGTAGTCGTTCTAGAGTACGAAACCTATTACCTTTTGACCCTGAAATAGAACAAACCCTTAGGAATATTCGAGCTAAGATCAAAACATTAGGATCATCCCCACCTCTTAAGATGGCTGAAGAACAACCCAAACTCCTGAGGGAGTACTTTACTCCCACTATTTACACTTCCCCATCTTGCATTCGATTACCTGAGGTAGCAGCTGTACAATATAAAATAAAGTCTAGTGTGATCCAAATGCTCCCATCTTTTTATGGGCTCACCAACGAAGACCCCTACAAACATTTAGATGAATTTCTTGAGATTTGCACCACTGTCAAGATTCAGAACTTCACTGATGATGCCTTGAAACTTAGGTTATTTCCCTTCTTCCTTAAAGATAGAGCCAAACAATGGCTGAATTCTTTAGAAGCTAACTCAATTCGTTCTTGGGATCAAATGCAACAAGAATTCCTTAAAAAATACTTTCCCATAGGAAGAACGAACCAGTTTAGACGTGCCATTACAAGCTTCTCCCAAACTGAGGGAGAAGAATTTCATGAAACTTGGGAGAGATTTAGGGACCTAATCCGTAAATGCCCTCATCATCAAATACCTAAGTGGCAACTAGTGCAATGTTTTTATGACGGATTGACAGAACGAAACCGTCAGATGATCGATGCTGCATGCGGGGGCACTTTTATGCTTCAAAATGAGCATGAAGCATGGAAATTATTTGAAAATCTTAATGAAAACTCCCTCCACCATGCTTCATGTTCTCGTCAAGCACCCCCGAGTTCTCAAAGAAAAGGGACCATTTGTGAGATAAGTCATTCTATGGACCTGTCTAGCAAGGTAGATGCATTGTCCCATAAGATTGACCAACTGATGATAGGTGGGCATTACAGGAACTCTTCCCAAGCACAAGTGTGTACTATTTGTTCTAGCCCATCCCACCCTATTCATGAGTGCCCCTCAGTGCCCCAATTCTCCGAACTCGTGCAAGAACACATCAATGCTGCTCAAACACAGCCCAGACCGGGTAATGACCCATTTTCCAATACATATAACCCGGGATGGCGAAATCATCCAAACTTTTCTTGGAAGCAGCAAGCTTCGAACACAGCCCAACCCTATTCCCAAAATTTTCAAAATCCTCAGAATTTTCAAACCCCACAAAATATTCATCCCTACCGTCCCTCGATTCAATTTCAACACACTCCTCCTCCACCCCAAAGAAACACAGCCTTTGAGGAGAAAGTGTTGAACGCCCTTCAAGGTTTGGAAACCATTACACAATTGGTGCACTCTCACACACAATCAATCGCCAAGCCAATAACCCCAGATGGGGCAACTAGCTAATGCACTGAACAAGCGAGAGGAAGGAAAGCTTCCAAGCCAACCACTAAGTAATCCTAGGGGACAATACATGGCTCAAGAAAATCAATTAAATGCAATTCATCATGAACAAGCCAATGCTTTGACTACCCTAAGGAGTGGACGTATAATAGACAATAAGATTGGGGAGGACAACAATAAGGAAGGTGAAGAAGAGGATAGAAATGTGTCAAATGAAAATCTAAAACCTTCTTCTTCTTCTTCAGCTAGTCCATCTTCTGCCAAAACTCACATCCCAAAGGCCCCATTTCCTGAAGCTCTTACTTCACCCTCTCCATTTGGCAAAAGGGAACTTCATTAGAAGAGATGATAGAGGTCTTCAAACAAGTTAAAATCAACCTCCCACTCCTTGATGCCATCAGACAAGTTCCCTCCTATGCCAAATTTCTCAAAGACCTTTGTACACAAAAGCGAAAATCTAGGACACATGTGCCTAAAAAGGTCTTCCTAACTGAGCAAGTGAGTTCTATTCTCCAACACAACACCCCTCCAAATTCAAAGATCCTGGTGCTCCCACGATCTCCTGTGTCTTAGGAAATAATTTCATTGATTGAGCACTCTTAGATCTAGGGGCAAGTGTCAACCTTTTACCTTATTCAGTTTATGAGAAACTTGGTTTAGGTGAGTTAAAACCAACCTCGGTATCCCTTCAATTGGTTTGATCGATCTGTAAAAACACCACGTGGGATAATTGAAGATGTTCTTGTCAAGGTAGACAAATTCTATTTTCCAGTAGATTTCATTGTCCTTGATATGGAATATGAGCCCAATCCTAATAAACAAATCTCCGTGATCCTCGGGCGGCCCTTTTTAGCAACAGCCAATGCATGCATCAATTGTAGAACAGGGGTAATGAACATATCATTTGGGAACATGAAGGTAAAATTAAATGTGTTCAATGCGGCCGACCAACCCGCGAGGGAAGTTGAGTGTTTTATGATAGACAAAATAGATGTCCTCATAAAAGGAGATGCAAAAAACTATCTCACTGTGTCTGGTTGAAGACAATAAACTTAGCGCTGTTGGGAGGCAACCCAATTCTCTTAGATTTCTTTAAACATTGAGGACAATGTTAGGTTTAGGTTTGGAGGTATTTTTAAGTATTTTTTTATTTTTTGTTTTGTTTGCATCTCTTGCATTCGTTTTCACTTCATAATGTCAGGTTTATCAAAAGAAATAAAAAATAAAAAATAAAAATATCTTTTTTTAAAAAAAATGTGCTCATTTTCATTTTTTTATAAAATAATAATAATAAAAAAATTAAAAAAAAAAGAAAAGCTTGCATTCGTTTTCACTTCATAATGTCAGGTTTATCAAAAGAAATAAAAAAATAAAAAAATAAAAATATCTTTTAAAAAAATGTGTTCATTTTCATTTTTATAAAATAATAATAAAAAAAATTAAAAAAAAGAAAAAGTTTTTGTTTTTTTTTAAAAAAAACCTCATTTCTATACATTAATGCGAGAATGCTAAACACACAAGGAATAAAAAATCTAAAAAAGCCCAATGACTAGTCGGAAGTAATACAAATTTAAGTTCTTTTCATTAAGTCTCTCTTAGGGAGTTGTAAGCTAATTAATACTTCGAAATTTCACTACACACTGGCCGACACTTCTAAGGTCTAGGCTCGACATTATATTGATAGTATAGTAGCAACCTTGGACCCTGATGAATCATACTTATCTAATCCAAAAAAAAAAAATATCATCAATAATAATGGATTTAGTCAGGAACATCGAAAAGGGGCTACCTATTGTCAAAGGTCAAGTGGGCTTGTGATGAGAACTCCGAGCATAAGTCCTTAGGGGAGTCTTGATGCCCGACACCTTATGCCAACTGGTGTGACAGTTGTCGACTGATTGCTCGTTACACGGAGAAATCACCACAAGAGTAAAAGTGCACAATATATATATAAAAAGGAACAAAAAAAAAAACTCTGTATTGACCTTGAAAAAGACAATAGTGTGAAAGCCGTCGTTTGTAAAAATTCGAGTAAACTGGAATATTACAGATAAAGCCCGTGAGGTACTAAAGTAAATATCCACAACTCTCGAAATCCTGCAGATAAAATGATTTTGAATCAGTGAACAGGTCCTTTCGACCAATCCTTGAAAACTACTAGTCTTTGCAATATTTTGTTGATCCGAACCCTTAGCTTGTGTACGGCCCAGATTTCACCAAGCACTCCAGTATAAATAAGTCTTACAACTCCCTAACGGAAACTTAATGACTTCAACTTGAATTGCATCTTGACCTAGGATTTGGGCTGACTTAGTAAATAAAACCATGTGTGCTTTGAAATTCTTATCATTTATGTATCTTTTATTATATTTTTTTTAAAAAAAGAGATTAATAATAACAATAATGATAAATGATTTATTGAAGTTTGTGGGTATCTTTACTGAAAATCCTCACGAGACTACAACTCGTCCACTAGGGTAACCTAGGGGTTTAAAGCCTTGTTACATATGGTAAATGTAACCGCGATGCTTGCGAAAGTGAGTTAAAATTCTTCTTTTCTAGTTTTATTTTGCTCGAGGACTAGTAAAACATAGATTTGGGGGGTGTGATAAGTGCTTAATAATCTATAATTTAGTTATCTTTCCATAGCACTTATCAATGTTTTTAAACTGATAAATATATATTTTACCATAAAATTAAATAAACATTGAAATGAATTTAAAATATGGTAAGAGGTAAATAATTCTTTTCTCAAAACAGACTCTAAACTTGTCTCTCTCCTGGTTATAATCTTTCATGAAAACATATAAGGAGGAGATTGTGTTGACCCGATTTGGTAACCTAATGGAGTTGTAATCAAACTAAGGCTATAATTAAATGGGTTTTGGTCCGGATTCGATCGAAAGTTATAATTAATTATGTATGGGGCAAAGGTTTGATTAACTCTTTTTATTAGGTCACGGTCCGGTTTTTAGTCTTGTCTGGTCGAGTTCGATCTGAAACAGCTTAGCAAGAATTAAATGACAATGGGCTAAAGGACAAGTCAACCATCATGACCCACCTCAAACCCAAAGTCAATTCCCAACCAATTCGTTATCTGCCTTCATATAAAATTTATAATAATAATAACTAAAAATTCACGATTCACTGTTCATATAAACAGTGTCCCGTTAAAACACTGTTCATATGAACAGTGTTAAAAAAAATAAAAAAATAAATAAATAAAAACATAAATAAATAAATAAATAAATAAAAATATATATATATATAGATTCCACTGTTTATCTTCTTCCTCCCGCTGCCAAACCTTCCCGTGATCCCACCTCGCTCACAACAACTCGATCCCCCATCATCCGCGCGCCAAATCCAAGAGGGAGATCAGCCGGGCATCTTTCGCATCCGGCCATGGCATCGTCTTCATTCCCGGATGCTCCGCCGGCGATCACTCCTCCGCTGCAATCAACGAGCCGCTCCAACCGTCGGAAATCAAATGCTCCGCATCAACTTGTTCCAGCACGAGTTCCACGGGGTGCAGCCAGCGACCGGATCCCCCGCCTCTCCTTCCGATCGTAACGCTTCCAATTCATCATTCGCACAGCACCCGGACACCTGCAACATCTTTCCGTCCGGATTCATCCCTAGCACCAAGCCGTGATCGGCTCCCAACCGCCCGGAAACCCAGCTCGGCATTCATCTACAGCTCAGTCCCCGGCTTCTCCGAGATCCAGATACTCCGCATCAACACCTCCCATCGATCCCGCGGCCATCTCATCTTCTTCCCTCCACCTCCCGTCGATCCCCGCGGCCATCTCATCTTCTTCCCTCCACCTCCCGTCGATCCAGCGGCCGGCTTCATTTCCGGCCATTACAATCAAACGCTCCACGGATCCCTCCCAAGATCCAGCCACGCCATTGACGCCATTCATCCACTATAAAAGGAGGAGGGTGTTCGGTGGCAGGGGGAGAGCTCGGTTTTGAAGAACAGAGGAGGCTCTGTTCGGGAGAAGAAGAAAGCCGAGAGGGAGAGAAAAGAAATAAAAAAAAGAGAAAGGAGGGGGAAAGAGAATGTTTTGTGATATTTTGGGAATGATGGGAGGTGAAGGCTTTCATTTGCAGATGGGAGGTCATCCGGAAGCCATGCTCGGCTAAACATCTAATCTAGGGCTGGATGAAGCCCTAGCAATGTATCAGGGCATTGTAGTCTTATTTTTTTTATTATTTTGGATCTTGTTTAAAATTCTTATCTTCAATGAAATATCTTTTTATGATGTTTAAACTTTGAGCATGCCATTTACTATTCATGTTTGCTAAAGTAGTCTAAGATGATCCATGCCCAGGAAGATGAGGTGTGCTGCATCCTAGATTAGCATACTTAGGTAGACACTTCATGCTATACCAAAGATGGATTTTCCTAACACTCTTTATGTTTTTATTTTAAAAGGCTTGTAGCCAAAATTGCATGCCTCTCCAAAAGATAAAAATTAAGAACACAATCCTTGATGCAATGCTATGTGGTGGATTCCAAACCCTAGATCTATTTACTCTGATAAATTCCAATCCGTACTCATAGTTTAATTTAGTTAAATCAAGTTAGCAATTCTTCTTTTTGATTTATTTTTTAAAAAAAAAATAACCTATTCTTCAATCCCTGTGGACCGACACCCGTAATCACTATCCTACAGGATACGTGCTATTGCATGGTTTATTTTCAAAATTGAAAGAACCGATCAACTCTCTGTATGAGCAAAGGAATCCATATAGGATATCTGAAGGGATGCACCTGAAACCTACCACCTCGAGCATCTGAGCGAGACACTATACCTCAACATGGAACTCGAGCTTAAGTTAACTCGAGCTTGCCAGAAGTCAACTCATGATCTACTAGGGTCGACTCGCAAAAGTGTTGGTTTTAATTGCCTTTTGTCTTCTGTTTGTGGCCAATCATGGGTTGACTAGCCCTGTACTTAGGTCAATTCATGCTCGGCAGGAGTCAACTCATGATTCTCTAGGGTAGATGTCCAGTTTTTCACCCATCTCTTTCTTTCACCTAAGATTATTCTGGAGTCGACTCGAATGATCCAAAGGTCGACTCATGAAAGTATGCCAATCTTCTTTATTTTTTCAGGGTCGACTCATGTTCTCTTGGGTTAGACTCATGAAAGTGTGCCAATTTTCTTTGTTGTGCCGGGGTTGACTCATGTTCTCTTGGATTCGACTCATGAAACCATCCCAAACTAAGGTCTTATTTTTAAGTCTATGGACACTCAGGGGTTGGCTCCTAGTGTCTTGGGGTCGGCTTCCCTTATATGGAACTTCATAATTTTGACTTACATTCTTTCCACTTTGAGAAATTTGGATTGATATTGTTTTGGCTTTCTGTGAACATTCTTGTATACTCCAAATATATGATTAGTAAACTTTTAACTTAAATATTTTATATCATTAAAATCAAACCTTTTGGGTCCACACAAGTAGAGATATTGGCCCTCGTACCAAAGACTTGGCATGCTAATCGACCACTTTAGGTTGGAACAACCAAAATGGAGATGCCGGCTCTTGAATTGAAGACTTAGCATGCTAACTGACCTCTTCAAGTCGAGATGGCACAAGTATCAGCCTTAGGTTAGGACGGCCTAAGTATGAACTCTGGCGTCAAAGACTTAGCATACTAACTGACCTATTCAGATTGGGATAGCCCAACTACTGCCCCTTGCACCAAAGTCTAGGCACGCTAACTGATCTCTCCAAGTTGGAATGACCCAAGTGGAGATGTGGGCCCTCGCACCAAGACTTGGCTTGTAATCGGCCTCTTTAGGTTGAGACGGTCCAAGTATCGACCCTTGCATCGAAGGCTTTGCGAGCTAACTAACCTTTCCAAGTTGTAATGACCCAAGTGGAGATACCAGTCCTCATGCCAAAGACTTCATGTGCTAACTAGACTCTTAGGTCGTAAAAAACCCAAGTACAGATGCTGTCCTCGGACCCAGAAGTTGGCAAACTAAGCGACCTCCTTGGGGCAAGATAGCCCAAGTGAAGATACTAGCTCTTCAGACGGTCGATCATCGAGACATCAACGGTCCTTCCTGGTGAATGCGGCCTGCAAACACCGCTAGTGACCATCAATTTCTAGGAGGGCAAGTCCCCCCAGTGTTCTCTGATGGTGAGTTTGAAATTTGGTCTGAGTTTGAGACTCAACCCTTAGAAAAGGCCAACCACTAATGAGGCAAAGGCACTCTTTTTCTAGCGACCTTAACTCCCTTGCTTACGTGCATCATCCATTGCTCCAATTACAATAGTACAAGCTCATCAACAAGGTACATATGCAAAGGAGTGGATGTGAAACACTACAATTCAGATAAAATAGTAACTCATGTGGGCAGTTCAAAGGTAACAAAGCTCTCAGTGACTACAACATCTAGGAGTCCAACACTTACCTTGCACTATGCTACTCTTATGTGGCCACATAGGAATCCTCAATTAGGTGGTCCTTGGCGAAGACCCAACACAATTATATTCAATTGTAGCCAAAAATTTGTGCTCTGCCATCAGAATAGCCTGGCTTCTGTCCTTTGCGGCATGCTGTGACCATGACTTGGCAATTCCATCACTAGTCTGGAGACTTTAAGGTCTGCATCCTCAACTTAGGTTGTAGCCAACTTCAATTCCACCTTTGCCTCCACCGCCTTATGACGGACTGACGCCACCTTCATGGCAACCAGCTCACTTCAGCAAAGGACGAGCATGTCTTCGATTTCCATCAATCGCTCCATTGCTATCGAAAGTTCCACCGAATGGACTTGGAATAGTCCCAACATCCCAATAACTCGTCAGGCTCAAGCGAAGGAGAAAGGTAGCAGTGAAGAGTTGTAGAGATCGACCCCTTTCTCCAAATGGCTAATCCTTGCTCTATTTACAGAGGGTCCCCAACTTAATGACTTGCCGCATGTCCAACTCTGAATCCCTAGGTGATTCGCATTCATTTCAGAAAATATATCCTACGAATCGGCTGTTGGACGGCATCATCCAAAGTCATCATCCAAATAAAGATGATGCAAAGCTCAAGGGTAGTTCTAAATACACCCCCCCTATTGCTCAGGACACCCCCCAAAAATTAAAAAAAAAAATACCCAAACTAACCTTTAGTGTAATTACCATATTGCCCTTGAATTTTCTCAGTACACCCCCTTCCTCCTCCTCCGTTTCGTGCTCCGTTCGGCACTGGATCGCCGAACAAAATTCTTCTGTTCGGCTGAACGGTGCCGAACAGAAGGCTTCTGTTCGGCGATCCAGTGCCGAACAGAAGGCTTCTGTTCGGCAACCCTCAACCGAACAGAATCCTTCTGTTCGGCGGAGGGAAGGGGAGGAGGGGTAGGAGGGTGGGGAGGAGGCGGCGGAGGGGGGAGGGGTAGTTGGAGGAGGGGGAGGTGGAGGAGGAGGAGGAGGGGGAGGTGGAGGAGAAAGGGGGAGGAGGGGTAGGAGGAGGAGGAGGAATGGGAGCAGGGAGGAATAGGGGGTGGAGGAGGAGGCAAAGAAGGGGGAGAAGGCGGAGGGGGATGCAGAGTAAGAGGGGATGGGGATGGGGGGCGGAGGTAGAGGGGTGGAGGAGTAGGAGGAGGGAGGAGGGAGGAGGAGGAGGAGGGTGAATAGGCGGAGGAGGAGGGGAGAGGGATGAGGGGGAGGCAGAGGTGGGCGGGAAGAGGGGGAGGGGGAGGAGGAGGATGAGGAGGGGGGAGGAGGAGGAGGCAGAGGCGGGGCGGAGGAGGGAGGGGAGAGGGATGAGGGGGAGGCAGAGGTGGGCGGGAAGAGGGGAGGGGGGAGGAGGAGGAGGCGGAGGCGGGGGGGTGGGGAGGGGTGGGGGGTAATTTAGGAATTTTCAATTTTTTAGGGGTGTCCTTAGCAAATGGGGGGGTGTAGAGAGTATTTAATTTTTTTTTAATTTTGGGGGGTGTCCTGAGGCAATAGGGGGGGTGTATTTAGAACTACCCAAAGCTCAATGAATCCTTGTTTGAGAAAAGTCTCTTGGGACCTCGAACACAGGTCAGCATGACGACAATCTCACCTTTACGAGGAAAGGGGATAGCGCCCAGCCATATAATGAGTAATGACTGGGGTGTAGGCCGCTTGTTCCTGCCATAGTGCTCTCACCAGCTAGTCCCAGGCAGCCTTACCTCGAGCCAGATGCTGAACCATTCTGAATTATGTCACAGTCAAGATATCGACATGCCTGACCTAAGCAGCTAGATTGAAGTCTACAAGTCGAGTAATCCTGAGCTGAACGCTTTGGAGAAAATTGAGCAAACAAGTGGAAGACGAGGAGATAACTTCATTCATTCAAAGGATAGGAGGTGGGTCAGGAAGGACAGGAGTTAGGATTTCATGGTAGGAAGGGATGGGCTAAGAATCGGAGG
Organism: Phoenix dactylifera; assembly: GCF_009389715.1. Lineage (NCBI taxonomy): Eukaryota > Viridiplantae > Streptophyta > Magnoliopsida > Arecales > Arecaceae > Phoenix > Phoenix dactylifera. The sequence goes on from NW_024068178.1 coordinate 25,894, forward strand.
TTAAAGTAATACTAGCCCTCTGGACCAGCAATTATACAACCGGTCAACTGAAGCATTATATTATAACAGGGTCTATGGAGGGGCCGGCAATTAAATTGATGTATATTTCGAGCACCCAGGCTTCGAGTCTGTTCAAGGATCGCCTAAGCTCCTGACCTTGTCCTATCTGAACAAATCTGGTCTCAAAAGCCGAACAAAGGAACCCGGCCGGACAAGCCTCGGGCTTGTCCAGATCATCTCCAAAACGAGTCCGCTTCCGTTATAGTCCTCCGACAAGTGTCCTCCGAATCTAATGAGAGTAGCCGCTAAGATCGACTGTTGAGGTCGACTTGGGGACACCGATGGAGGCGCCGGCGGCGCTGCCGAGCTCCTCCGTTCTCCCCCGCCGCCTTCGAGGTTTTTCTTGACGACCATTTCAAGGCCCTGGAGGACCTCTCCACGGGCTCCATCCCTCGTTGCCCGGCTGAATCGAGAGTGCGGCGATCTCGAAACCGATCTCCTCCGCCTCCGGAATAGGCTCTCCCTCGCCGCGTCCACATGGCTCTCTCGCTCCGACGAGGTCCGAAGGACGCTACTCCTTCTCGATCCCGGCTTCGAGGGTTCTAATGCTCCCCCATCTCGAGGTTCCCCGCGGCCACAACCCTAATTCCCCAGCTCCTCCATGTGCGTCCTTTTCTGTTTAATTATTTTGTTTTCTTGGTGTATTCTATGTGCTTTTGTCTGGTTGGATCTTGTGAACATGTTAATGAATTCGTTTGGGACTTAGATGGAGAGGTGGAAGCGGGATTGCCGAGTGCTGGGAGAATCTTGCAGGTGGAATTACCTTTGCTTGCAAAGGAAGTTGGTCGGATCCAGACGGTTCGTAGCTATGCTGGTAAAATTTCTATTTTGTTTCCCAATTTATGGAAAAACGATTGTATATTGAAGTGTCCGGACATTGTTTAGTGTTAGAATGACTGATTTTAATGTTCTCGGATCTAGTTTGGCAACAAAACAGAGACCGAAGCTTTACTCTTTACCGACAGAAAGTAGCCATTATGATTGTTTAGCTCTGTGTTGCTTATATATGCATCAAAAGAGGGTACGAATTTATACTCCGAAGTGATGGAAACTATGCATGTATTTAATTTTTAACATATAATATAAAGATGTGTATAATTCTGACAGATAGTGCTGTAAATGTGAGTTTATGTAAATATATACAATGCTGGAGGTTCTGGAATTTCCTCTTATTTTTTAAGAATTTTCTAGTCCCTCATCATTTGTTTTCCTGAAATGTTATCCAGACCGCACTGATTTTTTTTTAAGGAACATGTCATTAGAGCTGGTACATAAATGGAAACTCATGGACCGTTGGTAATTGTTCTCTGTCTCTATCAGTTCAAGGATTCTTTGATCTTTTAATTATTCTCTGAGAGCCAAAACATATATTTTTATATGTTTATTTCTTAGAAATTTTTAGCAATGGAGTATGAACATGAGAGAAAGGCCTTGCTAAAGTTTAGTATGATAATTAAATCCCAGGTGCCAAACTCTCATTTTTATACATAATTTTTCTTTTGTTTTGGTAAAAGTTTATTTCAAATAAATGAAAGCACATAAAGTTAAAGTTCACCTTATTCTGTGTTTTGAACACCTTCTTTTCTGTCTGATCCTTTTCTAAATCTTGCTTTAGACTGTCAAATTAACTTGCGAGACTTATCCCAATGTTCATCATATTTGATACAAAATCCATTCATGATTATAACTTGATGTGTTAAGAGCTTTTAAACATATAGTGACATGTTACAAAGACAAATCATATACTATTATTTGGAAATCACAGATGGTGGATAATTTAACCAGCATTTGCAATTTTCCCTATGAAAGGTAAGAACTTTAATGTGAATAATGAACATCAAATATTTACAAAGCAATATTTTTCCGTATGTGCCAAAATTTTTAGTAATTATATTTATGACTAGTTATATACTTTTTTCTTTTTTTGAGAAAACATTAAGTTAAATACTTGTTAACTTTGAAGACTATTTCTAATACTTCTAACCTTGCAGAGACTACACTAAAGCTGGAGGGCTCTGGTTGGTGGAACTTGAAGATGCTACATTTGCTATAGTGAGCCGTTCAAGAAATGATATCCTTTTTAATCATTGCAAGATGCATCAATTGCATCTGTGAGTCCATTTGAACATTTCTACTGTCCTGTTTTCGTTTCTTTAAGATTAGTAATGTGAGGACTGAGATCAGAGGATTACAAGGATACTGGAGTTCAAAAAGACTTACAAACTACGGCCATGGGAAGTGATTCTGTATTATCGTTTATCTTGTGACAAGTGATGAAGGGCTCTAACCAATTTTCTTTTTTTGAAATGTAGGGTTGTGGACAGAAGGAAGGAAAGCTACTGCTGCTATTAAAATCCTGGAACAACATAGAGGAAATTCTGGCAATTGTTGCCACGTAGAAGACCTTTATGGAACCGTCTAGTCATGGGTTGTTGATTCTAAGAGTAGAAAAGACATTTTCTGTTTTGAGGCCTCAAGCTCTTATGGATCATCGAGCCTTACTTGCATCTCTTGGGTGGCCTCCATCCCTTTCGACATCTGGCTTAGAAAGGGACAAAAGCTTGGAATTCCAACCCCCTAGTGCTGATGGAAGGAGAAAAGAAAGAGAGATATTCTCAAAGCCTTTTATAGAGCTATGTGCTTTGCAGCATTTGCAAGCTCGACGGGAAGAACGGCTACTTGGTCTTCTAGAAAATCAGAAGGGGCATAAGCTATTAGGTCGTACCAGTTTGGACAGACAAACCTGTGATTATAGTCTTTGGACTATCGATGAGCTCGTGCGCCCTATTGCATCAAGGATGGAATTCCATTTTTCTAGATGGTTTAATGAACCAAAATTCATTTTTGCACTTGTTTACAAAATAACTCATGATTTTATGGATGGAGTGGACAATGTTTTGCAGCCTTTGATTGATCAGGCAAGACTTGTAGGTTCTAGTGCGAGAGAAGCTTGGGTGTCAGCAATGGTCAAATTGCTTACCAAATATTTGAAAGGCAAGTGCTTCCTATTCTTTGCTAAAACCTTATGATGCCAGAGATGGAAACATGGAGGTCATTTCAGCGTGGCTTCAGTTGGTTGACCTTTATGATTACTTTTGATAAGCGGATGAAAGTTCTTGCAACCTCGGTAACTCCACTCATGGGGCCTCTTTCAGCGTTTTGAGGGATTTTCAAGATCATTGCCGATATTGTCAATATTTAAGGAACATTCCAATTGGCTCCGGACATGGGCTGAGATAGAGCTCAAGGTTGCTGATGACAAACTAAAATCTGAGTTGGAGGATAAGAGAAGTTGGTTCATTGATTTTGGAATGCAATCAGAGTTTTCCCATAACAAAGAAGCTGAGTCATTCCTTCTTTCCACTAGAGAAGACTATAAAGCTCCACCTATTGTAGATTCTGTTATTAAAATTGCATGGTCTATGATAGAAAGGGGTCAAGCTTTACCAAGTAAACCAATGAAAGCTCAATTTATTAGGTGTTCTGCAAACATTTCTTAAAACATTTCTTCAACATCTTGTTTGAACGCTGTCAAAATATGAAGTTCATGGCAGCTAGCGTAGAGGATGATGAATTACTGAGAATTGGCTGGTGCAGTAAATGCTGCCCGGTTTTGTGAATCTGTTATCCGTGAATGGAGTGAGGATGTTGGCTTCTTGGAGATGAGTGCTGTTGAAGATGACCAGAAAGGAATCTGCCAACACTCACATGGTTCCTTTTTGAAGATGAAATCAATTGTCTTGTGAAACTGGAGACTGATTGTCTTGAGGAGACACTGTCTGCTCTTCTACTGGAATTTGATGCTCTTTGCTGGTGTTATGTTCAGAACATTGAACAGTGGGGAAGGTGAAAATATTGAATCCAAAGACCAGATGTTAGATGAAGAAAGTATGACTGTCTCGCTTGGGTTTGTTGAAGCATTAGACATGCTGAAAGACCGTATCAGCATCTTGAGGTTAAATCTTAATTCCCAGGACTTTCTGGATCTATGGAGAAGCATTGCAGGTGGTCCTTGATCATTTCATTTTCAGAAGCATCCCTTTGAGCGGTGTTAAATTCTCTTGCCAAGGAGTTAATCAATTCAGAACTGACATGGAAGCACTTTTGCTTGTTTTTAGTTCATTTTGTGCTAGGCCTGAAGCTTTTTTTCCATTCACAAGTGAATCTTTGAAGCTTCTAACCATGCAATGTAAAGATGCAGATTTTCTGCTTGAAATGCTATCAAAGAGTGAAAGTGAAAAGGAAGAGTGCCTAAGACTCCTAGGGTTGTCCCATGTAACCATTAGTCAAGCTGAACTAATCATGAGGAATAGGAAATTTGTCAGTTGATAACTGGAGGAGAAAAGATGGTGTTTCACTTTGTGGGCTTTTATGGGTTCCTCAACTAATCATGTCATTTATCGAACTTCAAGTCTTTTCCACATATAGAAAGATTAAAAATTTCAACCATGTATCTATACATTTCTCTACTAAGAATTCCCATGGCTGGAATGGAGATGAGTTTTTTTTTTTTGGGGCTTTGGCAGGTATATCATACAATACGTATACGAATACATCCTGTTGCTGGAAATTGGACCCGAGGGCGGCCGTCGGCTGAGAAGGAGGAGGCTCCGGTGCTTGAACGGCAGAAGGGTGGTGGTCAATCGGCGGGCGGCGTCCTCCAGGTGACCTGCAAGAAGCCGGTGGCCGGGATTTTCGGCGCCGGCCCTCCGATGCTTAAGTCAGAGGGGGCTAATATGTGAGAGGAGGTGGAAGATGTTTTTTCAGGATTTCAGAGTCCAACCCCCTCCCAGATGGAGGGGTTCCCCTTTTATAGATGGGTATTGTATTACCTGTGAAGTGACGGGGCAGATTGTCCATTTTGCCATAATTGAACACGATCATGTGTATTAATAATGTCGTGGGAGATTAGACCGGAGTCAGTGAGTCATCGTGGCTGATCAGACGTGGTGGAGTGGTTCAACTGCCTGTCGTGGAGGGCTTGAGATCTGTAGATAACAAGCGCATTGATTGCTGAGCGAACTGGAGATCAGCAGGGGCCATACACTTTAATGGTTGAGTGAGCCGGAGATCAATAGAGATCATATGCTTTAATGGTTGAGTGAGCCGGAGATCAGAACAGGCCATGCGCATTAATTGCTGACGGCGAAGCAGGGTATGGTCTCTGGCTGAACTATGGAGGGGTGAATAGTGAGGTTAGATTTCTGAGGTCAAGTGCTATGAGGGGGCATCTCGGAGTCCGGCATCTGGTCGGGCGCCGAGCTGAGCTAGTTGCCTTCAAGTTGGGCGCCTCTGGTCCGGGCGTCGCCTGGTCGGGCGCCTTTTGGTCGGGCGCCTTCTGGTCAGGCGCTTTCTGGTCGGGGCCCGCAGGTTATCCTGGGATTACTTAGTTTTTCCCCTAACACTACCCCCCGACTTCCTAGTTCGAGCCGCTTGCGAGCTCGAGCGTGGGAAGTAGTGATTTAATGGCGCTCCACGTTATTTAATGCTGCATCGGTGGGGGCCAGTGAATTTCGAATTTTTACGGCGCTCCGCACGTTCCAAGGTGTTATTAATAGGAGAAGGCGGGACGACGCCTTTTCACCGTCTGAAACGGCCTCGCATCGTGGGCTCATGATGGGGCTCCACGATCCGATGGGATACCGTCTTGATTTGGTATTCAAAGCATCGATCTGAATAGGACACGTCGTTTTGACCCCTCGGTGCCGACGTGTGGTATAATCTGGACGGGAGGCGGGATTCTGTCTCGCCGATCTGGACCATTGGAGAGATTTATATAAACCCTTGACCCGGTTTCAGGATTTCTATCTGGTTGCCATAATTTAGTGTTTTCCAGTACTCCCTCGTTTCTTCCGGCGGCCTCCCGAAACGGTTACTCCGGCTTCCCTACTGCTCGTTTTCATCTCCGACGAGGTTTCAGTAGGTGCTTTCTCCCCCCTTTTGTCTGCTCGGAGAGTTTTTTGTTTTTTTGGATTTTTTCCCTTTTTGATCATTTCTTTGGGATGGGTCGTGGTCCGGATGAAGTTGAGTCCACCATGAGTGAGGAGGAAATGGAAATGGCTGAGGAGTGGTTTTTCCCTCAGCGAGGGTTCCGTCTGGAACCTGCGGGGCCTGGGGATAGGATAACAAGGCCTCCGCCTGATCGGATCGGGGTGTATTTGGAAACACTCTGGGCCGGCTTGCGGTTCTCCTTCCACGGGTTTGTGAATGAGCTGCTGGCGACTTATCAGCTTGTCCCAGTGCAGCTTGCTCCAAACGCGTGGAGGACGATAATCGGTTTCTTATCCCTATGCCTTTTATACGGGATACCGACCTCAGTCAATGTCTTCCGGTGGTGCTTCTTATTGAAGTCCAACCTGGAAGATGGAGAATGGCTGTACCTTGCCCTTCGGGGCGGTCGGTCATTTTTTCGGGGTGCTCCGACCTCCATTCATGGGTGGAAAGAGAAGTTTTTCTT